>NC_136495.1:49442188-49607188 GCF_053919585.1 Euprymna scolopes | reverse complement strand
GGTTAAAGAGTGTACAGTAGAAATTGGACAATATAGTAACCGTTAGCAATGGAGATTCGGTAAATTTGTTAACTTATATGGAACGGCTCATCAAAAACTTGTTTACGTTAGACTTGAAGACAACCATATTGTAGTCAGCTGGAAAACAGAAAAACGGAAGACAATTCCAAAGGCGTGCAGTTCTAAGAAAGAAGCTTTGTTCATTGAATCTACGCTTAGGTTTAGGCACAAATAAAGAGTGGGGGAAACTAGTGATAGTGTTTTCTTCTAGACGGGTGTTTCTTGTGAAAGTTTGGCGAGGGGGGACCATAGAATATTGCTCAGCCGAGCACCTGCCATGAAACTAACGATAAAGCAGAGACAAACTCGCAACATCTCTTCTGTGAGAAAGAGGTTGCAGGGAAGAGAAAAGGACATCCCTCACTAGGCTACGAAGTCTATTTTGAACTCTATCAAAGCAGGATAAGTCCTTTCTAGCAGCTCCTGCCCAGATGTGGCAACAGTACTCCATCCTTGGACGTATCTGGCTCTTATATAGATAGAGAATTGCATCATCACTGAGATATCTACTGGATCGATGGAAGGATCCCACCATTTTTCCAGCGGCCTTGGCAACGGATTTAATGTATGTGTTCCATTTAAAATCAGGAGTAAAGGTCAAGCTCAGGAGCTTGTCAAAACATGAGGCCTCCTCAAGGCGAGAGCCATTCATTTCAATTGATGCCAGATGAGGATGAGAGCATTGATGATGTAAAGATAAAAGCTTGGTTTTAGATGCATTAAAAGTAACAAGCCACCTCTTTCCCCATTGTACCACTTGCTCAAGCTCAGAGGAGAGAGAAACAGAGAGAACTTGGTCGTTTACGGTCTTAGATGTGCTACCATAGATAGTAGTGTCATCAGCATAGATGTCTACGAATGATGTAAGGATGTGATTTGGAAGATCATTAATATAGATCAGGAAGAGAGTTGGGCCCAGGATTAACCCCTGTGGAACTCCAGCATTAATACTGTGAGCTTCTGATTTCTGCCCATCAACCACTACTCTTATGAACCTATCAGAGAGAAATGATTTAATAATTTAGAAGACATTTCCAGCTATACCGTAGCTGGAAATCTTGTGAAGTAAACCTTTATGCTATACTCTATCAAAGGCCTTTGATATGTCAAGAGCAATTGCCCTAGAAAGGAAGCCTCCGTCGAGAGATTCGCTAATCCTATGAGATATAACTGTAAGCACATCTGCTGTAGATCTAGCAGAACGGAAACTATATTGCGTGTCACTAAGAAGGTTATTTTTGCTAAGATGGTTGATTACTTCTCTATTTAACACAGATTCCAGCAACTTACTCATGGCGCACAGGAGACTTATTGGCCTGTACTGTGAAGGAAAACGAGCGATCACCTGAATTCTTAAATACAGGGCATACTGATGAGATTTACCAGGGTGACGGGAAGCAATTCTCCTTAAGACAACGTTTAAACAGTTTTGTAAGGATGGGCGCAAGTTCTGGTTGAGGTCTTTTGAGTATTATAATTGGAATACCGTCACGGCCGGTTTCTTTACTGAATGAATCAAAACTTTTACAAAAAGCATCAGAAAACCTAAAAATTACATAAAAAAGAGAAAAATAAGGAACATGATCATTTTTACGAAAACTCATTTAATATTTTAAAAAAACGAATTCGGACGTAAAAATGTTTTTATGCGCAAAATGTAATTAAACATTTTGTTGTTTCATGGATTTTAATAATACCTTCATTATTCACATTTAAAAAGTAAGGAAAGGAACACGATTCGATTCATAGTAAAACTGAATTTAAGTCAATATATAAAAAATATGCATGAAAAATTATGTATATTTGAGAAAATCAAATATTGCAAAACATAAAATATGAATTAAGGCAATGAACAAGTATTAAACAATCAACTTAAAATTAAACGATAATGAGTTTTTTAAATTAAAACGAACAACAATATATATATATATATATATATATATTATATAAAAACTAACAGCAATATATATTTTTTAAATTAAAACGTGCAACAATATTTTTTTATTAAAACAAACAACAATATATATATATATATATATATATATATATATATATATATATTAAACAAAAACGAACAGAAATATTTTTTAAATTAAGATGAACAACAATATTTTTTCAAAACAAATAACAACATATATATTAAATAAAAACGAACAGAAATATATATATTTTGATTAAAATGAACAATAATATTTTTATCAAAACTAACAACAATATATATATATTTTAATTAAAACGAGCAACAATATTTGCAACAATAATAATGTATATTTAAAATAAAAACTAACAACAATATATATTTTTTAAATTAAAACGCACAACAATATTTGTATCAAAACAAACGACAATATATACTGCATAAAAATTAACAACAATATATATTTTTTTAAATTAAGACGAACAACAATATTTTATCGAAACAAATAACAATATATATATATTTAAAATAAAAACGAACAATAATATATATTTTAAAAATTAAAACGAACAACAATAATTTTATCAAACAAACAACCATATATATATTTAAATTAAAACTCACAACAATATTTTTATCAAAACTAACAACAATATATATGTTACATAGAAACTAACAACAATACATATTTTTTAAATTAAAACGAACAACAATATTTTTATCAAAACTAACAACACTATATATTTAAAAAAAAAATTAAAACGAACAACAATATTTTTATAAAAAAATCAACTATATATTTTTCAAATAAAAACGAACAACAATGTTTGTTTCACGAAAACAAACAAATATATATATATATATATATATATATATATATATATATATATATATATATATATATATATATATATATTACATTAAAACGAACAACAATATTTTTTCAAAACAAATTACATTAAAACGGATAACAATATATGGAAATTGTGTTCACGTAAATTAGTTAATTATTCTCCTTTGTGATAACTCGTTATAGGAGTGTCGACAAGAAATTTAAATATACACGATATTTTAATATACTCTATAGAGAAATTGAGACGATTGAACTCTTAGTTAATAAAAATAATATTTAAGTAATTTATAAATTATTGTAAAGTTTTGAATTACTTACAGTTTAAATTACTTATGCATTGTCAATCCTTTTTTCTTTATTCGAAATAAATTTCTAATTCTTTAATGTGCAAGCTATTTTGTCATTTACTTATTTAAAAAGTATTACAGAAAAAAGCGCGTATAGACGGGCATGACTTATTGTTGTAAATGGTATTTTTCTCAAAACCAAAATCAACGATATTTTTTAATCAAAACAAACAAAAACTTTATTATAACACGAAAGCGAACGATAAATTAGTCTATCTGAAAAGCAGGCGATGTTAACAAAAGTAAAAACAAATTAAATTCAAGCAAATAATGTTTTATATAAATAAAGTTACTAGTGCAGAAATATTTTAAACGTTAAATATTAAAATATTACAAAAATCAAGGTTGTTTTACAATCCACATAGATTCGAAAAACATATATAACAAATAAATTTACTTTTAATTGCATGTATCTAAATGTAAAATTTGAAAAAGATAAACAAAATACTGATAAAATCCACCCAATAATTGTCACTGTGAAACTTCCTGACATTTTTGATTGGGTTTGTATCAGTATTTGTTTTGTTATTTTTAACTTTGAACTGATTTTGACGTGTTTTCGATTTGCCTATTTACTTTAGCAGTTACGAACGAAATAAAAGATTCTGTTAAAACACATAAAACTTATCCAGGTAGGTAGAAGACTAACTTATCTTGCTTTTGGTAACATTCGTTTGTTATATATTTGAATTATTGGCCTTTTTTTTCAGGTATTGGCTTCTGTGCTAAATCCTAGAAAACGGTTATTTGACGTAATCTACTTTCGTGGAACATGTGACCAGACTCATAGGACCAGATTCCATGACGTCACCAGGTTATATGACTTTAGTCCTTAGGTCATCTTAATATTATGGAGGACCGTGGTCCTTACAGTATTTGCACGTATTCACCGCTGCTACTATAAAAAAGAAACCTACCAGCCCTCTTCGCAAATGATATTCACACATCCTTCTTAGCGATGTCTTCTTGGAAAGACGAAAAGCACCAACGCGGTCAACTTGTAACTACACGTGCAATCTATATTAACTCTTTCGATCCACACACTAAAAATATCATCAGAAAAATTGAAAAAATAAAAAAGATCCAATTAAACTGAATCTCTATGTTATATTTAACAACGTTTGTTTAAATATCACGTAACCAACATATATTTTGTTAAAACACTATATATATATATATATATATATATATATATATATATATATATATATATATATATATATATGTATTGTTATACCGGCCTTTCTTGAACAGAGGAATTTACACCGATTAGCACTATAAATAGCGCTAGTAATTCCAACACTGGTGAGAGAGATGCGACTGCACTTCAACTGCTAGCCGAGTGCCCAGCAGATATACACGCTTTCCTATCTTTGTACATTATTGTTAATACACTTGTTCCTTAACCGAACCTCGACTTGATTGTTCTTATTTTCACTGTTGTTCCACGACACAACATATATATATATATATATATATATATATATATATATATATATATATATATATATGTAATCATTCAACTGTTTTAAAGCTTCACCGTTCATTCATTTTTCGACCAAATTTCAAACAATTATTACAGTTTATAGATCACCTTCTCAGCTATATTATGATAAAAATTTCATTTTCGTTCAGTAAAGTAAAAGTTATGATGAATTTACTGGTGTTCAAAATCGTAAAAACGTAAGGAAAGAGGTGAGCGACGTTTTTACGACTGGTTTCAATAGCAACCATGTCGCTCTCGCGAAAAGAGAAGTAACAAGTGAAACAGGGAGAATGAAAGAATGAAAGGGAAATAATTGAGGGATTTTATTGAAAGCAGACGATTGCCGTGCATAGTTATTACATAGCTGTATGTTATGTTTATGGGAGCCAAAAAAGTAAGACTGAAATTAAACAAAGGAACAAGGGAATTTACATATAGCCTGGAAACATCAGGGATTATAATAGAAAAATGCGAGCATGAAAAGTAATATGGTTAATCTTAAACATAGAAAAGTAAAGGACTAGTTGTTAAAACTGGAAAAGAAAAGAACAAGATATTTTAGTAAAAAATATAATAAATTTCTAACTTAAAATATTGCAGCATAAAGAATTTTTTCAATTCAATTTATAACATTATACAATCAATTCTTAATGCTGCAATATTTCAAGTTATAAACTTATTATATTTTCGCAATATATATATATATATATATATATATATATATATATATATATATATATATATATATATTGTGCATTGTGCCCGTAATGAATAAAGTATAGGAAATCCCGAGTATGAAAGTTCAATGCTTAGCAGAGAAAGAATAAAAGTTAAAGAAAAACTAACAGGAAAATCAGTAAGCCATATTTCATTATAAATCCCAGCCTGCTCATCTAAAAATACGTTATTACCTATAGAGTTGAAATAACCTATTAATAAGATATTGCTAAATTTGTAGTGAGATATGACTAGCTGGTTTTGGGCTGTTTTTCTTTATGTATACGTTTGAGTAGGTATCTGTGTAGTTGACATTGTTGAATTGATAAATGATAGTCGTGTGTTTTATGTGTGTGTTTATATGTGCATCGAAGTGAATCAACCCTTGTAAATTTATCCTTTTACGTAGGTGTATGCAATGAAAACAGCTGCGTGTTCAAAAACAGTTATCTTTGCGATCATCTCTGATTAATATGCAATAACAAAGGAGAAATTGATTGCTATTCCAATTATCGACAATGTTATTTTTAGCACCAATTTTGTTGGTTTTTGTTTTTATTTTGTCATAATTTTACATCAATTTCTAGGAAGATGAATAAACAATAGTTTTTCTTTTTTGTCGTGTTTTTTTTTTTGGGGGGGAGGGCTTGTTTTTATATACTACGTATACATGTACCTAAATAAACACACAGATTTTACTTTATATTTTAGAGCTAAAATAAATAAGATAAACATAATAAAAGATACCTGAATGAATATTTAATTATATTTCACATTTTTTAAAATTATGAATCGTTAAATTATTCATTTTATCCTCTTTCGACGCAAACAAACATATTGCTATACGGACGTTTAGGTCTACTATTTGGGATCCTGTCTAACAGGGGCCTATGGAGAATTGCGTAGCGACATGATGCCTGTTCACAGTATACGTCTGCAGGTTAGTAGAGTAAGAGAAGCAGGAAACAGAGGGAATTCCAAAGTCTACAAGTCCGATGGAAGAAAGTGTTAAAGTAGGAGGCTTTCCAGCATCTAGAAACCTCAACAATGAAGAAGTGGGATTTTGATATCGGATCAGTTGTAAGCATGTACAAAGCATGTACATCTCTCCGGGGGAGGGGTGCAAAAGTGCAATAAATACAAATATAAAATTTCATTAATATATTTTTAAGTATAAATTTGTTCACTCTTTTCGTTAACTATTCCTCTGATACCACATCCAGTGCATAATATGATTCCCTCATCCTATTAAAATTAACATATTCCGGATTTACATATATCAAAAGAATAGCGCCATCTTATCTTTTTGTTTACATCTATAATGTAAATCTCACCTGTCTGTTTAAATGCATGTATGCATGCATGCATGCATGCATGTATGTATGTATGTATGTATGTATGTATGCCTAAAACTTTCGATAGAGGCGACGGATTTTCACAAGATCGGTAACAATTATGAAGCACGACCCTTTGGACGACAGATATCGAAAAAGTGTCTAAAAACCTTAATTCCTTCACCCACAACTGGCCAATTTCCTACAGGGAAGGTCGGTTTATTCGCTGAGGTTTTTTGCAAGTCATTCAACCCTCGCGTCCTTATGTCGACCGCCCGTGACGTCACAACCGCGGTAGGCACATCGATAAAACCGTTTGTTGTCTTTTGTTTGTTTTTTTCGTTTTTTTTTTTTTTGTTTTTGTTTTTGTTTTTCGTTTTTTTTTCACCTCTTTTCCTCTGGCGCGTTACGGGGTCGAGCCTGCTTACTACTCCTATTTTTTTTTTTTTTTTTTTTGCCCTCGCAATTTTCCTTCTTTATTTTTTTCTTTTCAGCTCAACCAACACCCTTACACACACCTCCACTTTCTTTTTCGCCTTCGCATCACGGGTTCGCGCCTGCCTGCCTACTACAACTTTTTTTTTTTGCTCAACACACACCTCCAAACATCCGGGCAATGCTGGGCATCCAGGTTAGTAATTCATAATTTCTCTAAATTAGATAATTTCTATGAATGAGGTATCATATCGCCTACCCCAAATGAGACATATTTCCACTTAGATATGTTGGGGGCTATTATTTGGAATCATGATTATAGAAGAATTATGTAAGAAAATGAGCTAGATGTCGGTTTACTTAAACTTTTGCATGCCATTGTAATCAGGTAAGCAGAAAGCAGAAAGGATATTCCAAAGTCTGTCTGATGAAAGAAGTTAATAAAAAAAGGTTTACCGGCATCTAGGGGCTTCTACAGTGAATTGGAATTTTGTTGCCAAACGATTTTTTTCAACCATTCTTATTGTTTTGATTATTCGGATTATTAGCACAAATTTTCGATCGATTTAACTTCCGACCTTCTTTGGGTGTATCTTGTCGAACTCGGCAATCTGTACGGAATTTTGAACGTAACTGCTTGTTTAATCATTTTATTTTAATTAGTTCGTTGGCTGGCGTGACTCTTGTGGGCTGCGGCGTTTTTGGGCTGTGGAAATAATATATATATATATATATATATATATATATATATATATATATATATATATATATATATATATATGAGTGTGTGTGTGAGTGTGTGGATTATGTTGGACCCAATATATAGTAATGTTTCAAATAGTTTTTTTTTAAATAAACGACTCGTGCTCCACCGCTGAGAATCGAACCCAAAACGTTTAGCTTGCGATTTACTTTTTCCTTTGACGATAATGCCTGAGCTATAAAGACATGTTTGTTGCAAGGCTAAAAATTAAAACATGACCAATAGCTATTACGTTACGCATACATATTCGTAATGTCGTAGTTCGACCTTCACCTAGCAAATTCCATTTTCTTTTAATTTCACACTTTTGCACCGATTTTCCCCGACTAAAACCCAAATATAAAGTTTCGCATGGGTTTAATACCTTATATATTAAGTTTCTTGTCTTTAAACCAAAAACCGACTGAGGAGTTTGGCAAGCAAATTTTTTTAAACAAATATATAGACGTATATATATATATATATATATATATATATATATATATATATATATATATATATATATGAATAAATGTTTGGAGGTACAAAATTTATATATACATTTAAATAAAAGGGGCGGAAATCTCTCAAAAGCTCTTTCGACTATCATCTCGTCAGGAGAGAATCGATAGTATAAAAATTAAATAACAATGTCGAAATAAAGAGCAAAAGGGGGGAACGAGTAAACAAGTACTAAAAGTGCCAGAAAGACGATTAAAAGTAAATTTAATTGGTGAAAAGCGTTTAAAATGGCACCGCGAGGGAAGGACAAAAAAAAAAAAAGGGTTATCAAATTTCCCCGAAGAGATTCAACGCCTTCACCGTATCCTTCTGCCGGCATAAAGATGGTTTACGAAAGGCAATAGAGACAGACTCCAAAATTCTTAAATGATTTTTGGAGTCCGCTCTATGCAGTACCTCAAACCACTCTATTTTATACTGATTGGCACAACATGGATTATCAACCAAATGTTGGCCAATAGCAGAGTCCAAAGTTGTAGAGCAAGGGAGATTCATAGATCCTGCTCTACCCTGTCTAATTTTAGAAGGAACGTGTTGGTTTATACGAGTCCTCAAATGCAAGGAGGTCCGCCCCACGTAACCAGCGTCACACTGGCATGAAAAACTGTATACAATGTTACTATTGAGGACGTAAGGCAAACTATCCTTGCAAAAAGGAGGAAACGCAGGTCTAACAGTATACACTAACCGCAAGGAAACAGCATAAAAGCAATTAGTAATGCTTTTAACAATCTGTTTGGTTATTTTCGTGGCATTATCCCCTATCCACGGTAATTTTAAGTAAACAGGGCATTTTAAAGGCCCGAATGGTTTAAGGGATTTGAAGTCAGCAACCTTTTTGTTTATACAATCATCAATAAGGTCTAAAGGATAACCATTATTGATGAAAATATCCCTGATCTTGTCCAGTTCAGAGTCCAATTTAATAGGTGAGCAAATCATAAGGGCTCTATGTACCAAAGTACTTATTAAGCCGATTTTTCGCGATTTTGGTACAAAAGAAGACCAGTTCACGTACAAACCAGTAAAAGTCGGCTTTCTGTAAATTGTAGTGAGAAAACCACCTCTCGAACGTTCAACAAGAAGATCCAAAAAGGGAAGAGTGTTATCTTTCTCACTTTCCATCGTGAACTGTAGAGCCCCATGAAGAGAATTTAACCTATTAAAAAATGCCGACGCTTCATTTTCCGATGAAAACATAGCAAAAGTATCGTCGACATATCTCACATATGTTGTGGGTTTAATTCCCGAACTAAAAAGAACGGATTCATAGTACCCGACGAAGATATCCGCTAGGGTAGGGGCAAGTGTACTCCCCATTGAAACCCCGTCGACCTGACTATACATAACATCAGCGAAGCTGAACTCCACTGTTTTCGTACACATTGTAATTAATTCAATAAATATCTCTTTTGAAAACCGAGGAGATGTCAGGCGATCACCATACAGCGCGTCGGTACAAATACGGATAGTCTCATCCAATGGCACATTGGTAAAAAGACTGAGACATCAAAAGAGCACATAAAGGATGTCTCAGAACCCTATTTTAACCCACGTAAATACTCAACGAACCGAAAGGAGTCAGGTATACAGTGCGTAGTGAATAATTCACGCACCGGTTGCAAAATTTCTAACAGCCACTGAGCCAACGCATGTTGGGCAGAACCTACCATAGACAGGATAGGTCTCAGTGGAACACCTTGCTTGTGTATTTTGGGTAAACCATAAAGTCTGGGACGTAATGACCCAGAAGGTCTAATTCTATCATAGACGTCTTTAGAAAAAATATTCTTTTTATATAATGCAAGAAGACGTTTTTGCATTTTGATTTCATTTTTGCAAGTATTATCTGCCACCTCGGCAGGACCAAGTTTGCGGAATTTAGATTCGTCGTTAAGAATTAGTAGCATTTTCTTAACGTAATCCGCACGATCCAAAATAACAACTCCCGCACCTTTATCTGGTTTACAGATATAAATATCAGAATTAGATTTTAACATTTTCACAGTTTTAAAATGCGTTTTGTTCCAGATAAAGTCACCATGGTCAATGGGAGCACTACTAAATCTGTGTGCCAAATCAACTAAAGATGATTTCATTTTAGTGACATCATTAAGTGAAGTAGAGACATGGTGCGTGATCTGAGAGTATAAAACCTCAAATGAGGCTAGGGTTCTCTCTTTATTAATATTAATAGGGGGGGGACACAAAAATCCAAACCCTTAGATAGTTCACGATGGAAAGTGAGAAAGATAACACTCTTCCCTTTTTGGATGTTCTTGTTGAACGTTCGAGAGGTGGTTTTCTCACTACAATTTACAGAAAGCCGACTTTTACTGGTTTGTACGTGAACTGGTCTTCTTTTGTACCAAAATCGCGAAAAATCGGCTTAATAAGTACTTTGGTACATAGAGCCCTTATGATTTGCTCACCTATTAAATTGGACTCTGAACTGGACAAGATCAGGGATATTTTCATCAATAATGGTTATCTTTTAGACCTTATTGATGATTGTATAAACAAAAAGGTTGCTGACTTCAAATCCCTTAAACCATTCGGGCCTTTAAAATGCCCTGTTTACTTAAAATTACCGTGGATAGGGGATAATGCCACGAAAATAACCAAACAGATTGTTAAAAGCATTACTAATTGCTTTTATGCTGTTTCCTTGCGGTTAGTGTATACTGTTAGACCTGCGTTTCCTCCTTTTTGCAAGGATAGTTTGCCTTACGTCCTCAATAGTAACATTGTATACAGTTTTTCATGCCAGTGTGACGCTGGTTACGTGGGGCGGACCTCCTTGCATTTGAGGACTCGTATAAACCAACACGTTCCTTCTAAAATTAGACAGGGTAGAGCAGGATCTATGAATCTCCCTTGCTCTACAACTTTGGACTCTGCTATTGGCCAACATTTGGTTGATAATCCATGTTGTGCCAATCAGTATAAAATAGAGTGGTTTGAGGTACTGCATAGAGCGGACTCCAAAAATCATTTAAGAATTTTGGAGTCTGTCTCTATTGCCTTTCGTAAACCATCTTTATGCCGGCAGAAGGATACGGTGAAGGCGTTGAATCTCTTCGGGGAAATTTGATAACCCTTTTTTTTTTTTTTTGTCCTTCCCTCGCGGTGCCATTTTAAACGCTTTTCACCAATTAAATTTACTTTTAATCGTCTTTCTGGCACTTTTAGTACTTGTTTACTCGTTCCCCCCTTTTGCTCTTTATTTCGACATTGTTATTTAATTTTTATACTATCGATTCTCTCCTGACGAGATGATAGTCGAAAGAGCTTTTGAGAGATTTCCGCCCCTTTTATTTATATATATATATATATATATAAAGATGTTTGTGTATACTATAACCTTTTTACGCAAATATTACGCAAGTATAAATCATGAAGAATATCTGCATTAATATAATTAAACGTAATAGTTAACTAAAGATGATCATCCCATAAGAAAACAGAAAAAAACTAATAGGGAATTAATGTTTAAAAGAATATGCAAATTAGCTAGATCTTTTGCAGATGAATGCAAATCCACGATCCATATATAACAAAGTTGTATTTTCTTTTTAAATAAATAGGAAAAAGGGTTTTGCATATGAATATTAATACACAAAAAAATAGGAATATAGATAATATGTCTTGAATCCTTATTTCAATTTTGATTAATATCCATCAGGTAGCTTTGATTCTAGAACATGTTTAAAAAATTATGGCTTAAGGGATCTAAATAAGAAATTTAAATTCAAGGAATCTTACTTCATTGATGTCTAATGAATATGGATTAAATTTCATGCGAATCTGTAAAAATTAATTTTCAAATAGGAATTTGTGCCCATATTATGTCCTCTAAACTCTTTAAAATACTCCAAAGAAACTGAAACTTGATGTTTAATATCTATTATAAAAATTTCACACATATTTGGAATATCTTACATGGCATCTACAAAACGACGATACACTTAGTACTAGTAGTGATTGGCTCTGTGGTAGAGTTTCGAACTCTTTGATCATAGGTTCGAATCGCACTAGGTTCAACCACGTTGAAAAGTCGTGTACCGACAGAACAAGTGTTCATGAAGAATTATATTTAAACATCTATGATATCTATATATCTATATACATGCGTGTGTGTGTGTGTGTGTTCGTTCCATCTGGGAGCATCATATTTGTAAGGGAAGATTATCCCAATTAGAATTAAGGTGGAGTGCTTTTCGTTCAAAAGAATCTCAGGCAAAATAACAAATGGCATCTATATATATTTCTAATATATTTTAAATTAAAAACTGCTTTTTTGCCTGAAAAGACTGTAACTTTTAATGACTACCGATCGAGGCATCGTCATGTCAATATTTCTTGTACATGATTTTGAAAATATTATATATATATATATATATATATATATATATATATATATATACAGTGTACCTCGGATATAAGAGACTTCGTCTCTGGTCCTTAAATCTCTTTTATATCAGGGCTACACTTATATCCGAGATTCTTATATCCGGGTTACACTGTACATTAACACAGGCTCTAATTTGGGACCAGAGAAAATTTCTCTTATATCCGTTTTTCTTATATTCAGCCTCTTATATCCGAGTTACACTGTATGTATGTATATATATATATATATATATATATATATATATATATATATATATATATATATTACATAGTAATCACCACTTATTAAGGCCCGGAGGCCACTCGAGGATAAGGGTTATTGAGTGTACAGTAATCAATGGGATAATATCGTAGTAATCGTTAGTAATGGAGAGTTGATAAATTGGATTACTTAAGGGGCGGTTTATTAGGAATTTGTTTATGTTGGACTTGAAGACATCCAAGTTGTAGTCAGGTGTGAAACAAGCAAACAGAAGAGAGTTCCACAGGCGTGCAGTTCTAAGAAAGAAGCTTTTTTCATGGGATCTACGTTTTGATTTAGGTACAGATGAAGAGTGGGGAAAATTATTTCAGCTAGACGGGTGTTTTTCGTGAAAGATTGGCGAGGGAGGACCGGAGATTGGAGCTCAAACGAGCACTTGCCATAGAAATAATGATAAAACAAAGACAGGCTCTCAACATCTCTTCTGTGGGAGAGAGGTTGCAGGGAAGAGAAAAAGGCATCCCCCACTAAGCTACGAAGTCTATTTTGTTCTCTGTCAAGGCAGGATAAGCTGTTTTTAACAGTTCCTGGCCAGATGTGGCAGCAGTACTCCATCCTTGGACGTACTTGGCTTATATATATATATATATATATATATATATATATATATATATATATATGTATATATAGTTCCAGTAAAAATAGTAGTTTTGCACCAGTTTCATTATTCCCTTACGAAAATTAAAATCCATATATAATGCCAATAATGTTTATATCTAAAATTCATTATATTAATTTCATTCTAGAAAACGTTTAAAATTTAAGGCTTAAACTTCAAGGTTCGGAGAATCGATCTTAATTGGGGTTTAGTGACTGTTGGTGAAATTTCACACAAATCAAAAAGATTTGAATTCTCAAATATCGGAAATTAGGCCCATATTATGCCCTCTAAAATCCTTTTAAAAAAATCTAAAGAAACTGAAATTTGAGGAATATTTATTGTTCGATGCTAAATGCATGTTGTTGAAATCTCACAAAATTAGATATATTTGAATTTTAAACCGCAAAAGCGTTTTTACTCTTTTGCATAAAATAAAATTAAACTAAATATACTTCACATTACACACCATTACGTCTTGGAATCATATTCCAAAATTCGCAACGATGCTGTACATACAAATATATAAATTTAAAAACATACTAAATTTTATGTAAGCACTGACCAACGCCTTTTTCGCCATTTGTATAGAAGAGCTAGTGCTTCAAGCTGAAATTCAAAACCCAACTCGATTTATTAATTTATTTATTGCGGACTATTAGCCTCACCTTTCTTTTTTACAGATTTAAAGTTATTCTTCGTTGGCGCCTACCAGCGTCATTATCGTTCCGTTCTAAAGTCTTCCATGCGAGGACTAGCATAAAAGAGTCAAAAAGGAGGAGGTAACTCCACCTGAAAGAGAAAAAGAGTTAGATCCCCTTGATCGTGGTTCTATCATCTTAACAGTTAAACTGGGTCACTACATACAGTCTATTAGCAGCTTCACATTGAATAACGGAAATGTCTGCGACCACCTTCAATAATTGATTGTGGCGCAGGTACACATCTGTCAAGAATTCAAACACGCAGAAAGTACATGCTGCAAAGTCTCTCGATCTATTTGTCACGAACTTTACATCAAAACATTCCATCTAATCTTGAATGTATATATATTATTTAATTGGAATTCATTACTGAGATGAGTATTATTTATTCATTTATTTATTGCGGACTATTATCCTCATCTTTTAGTTGTTGTTTCACGACGTTTCGGCCAACTATTCCTCTGGCCTTCGTCAGGTGGTAATTGCGACGGGATAGGAACTCAGAATCTCCTAACTGCATTCTCAGCAATTACTGCCATCCATAGTTGTTGTCGTCTCACCACGTTTTTGGCCAAGTAAACCTCTGGCCGGCTTTGGGTAGGATTGAAGCCGTTATCTTCAGACAATTTTCACCTGGAACCGTAAAGATTCCACCTTTCTATCCACTGCGCCACGGACCCCGAACATATTTCCATTATCGACTACCTGTAGTGCTCAGTGTTTTTATCAAATGCTATGCCTTATGCTGTGAAAGCAGTTTATTCTCCCTCTTGCCAGAGAGCTCAACTAATAGAAATAGTGTTTTTCACAGACATGTATCGCCATATCACAATTCTTCAGTATGGCTAAAGAGTTTGGATAAAAAATAGCTTAGGTATAGTATAATTATGAGTATCATGTTTATTTGTTTATTCGTATTGTGCGCATAATGGCGCAAGCAAATGAATGATGTAGGCGGCAACACGTGACTTGCAAGCATCAATCAAATTAGAGCGCGCGCATTACTCGCTTGGATGGATTGTTCATCCAGCAAGAGGCAACCAATGAATCCACCTCCACAGAAAGTGATAAGAACAATCGGGCCGGGTCTTTAATCGTAAACTTTGGTCGTTTTTTATTCTTTTGTTCTAAGTTTCTTTTATTTTTACTTTTTATAAAATTATTATTATTATTATTATTATTATTATTATTATTATTATTATTATTAGCGGGAGCTGTGGAAATTCCGCAGGAAACTCATTCATATGTAATATATTGATGTTGGCATTCTGTAGATGTTCAGTGTAAATGGAGACGCTCTGATATTATTGTAGCTTTTTTGTTAAAATGCAAAAGTATTTATCTAAGCTAGCAGGGACGCCCGACAAAGCCAGATCGTAAAGAACGTTTAAATATGATATTCTAATTCTTGCAGATTTCGTATATATTATTATAGAGTTAATATTATATCGATATTTATTTCAGAAATAAAACTTATAAAAATATAAACGTGATTTCAAAAATAAAACTTGGGTGCATTAACTTTAATTTAAACTAGAATAAAAACTTATGGAACATATATATATATATATATATATATATATATATATATATATATATATATATATATATATTCCATAAGTTGGTACTGAGATTTGGGAAAATCTTTGTAATCCAGAAATTCGGCTGTTAAGGGGTCAAAGTTCAACGATTTGACCTTTGAGAACTCTACTAAAGTCATCCGACAATTTTGAGTCTAAACATTTGAAATTTTTGATATAGGTTCCTTGGACATGGATCTTATTTAATAACTTGATTTGAGCCCAAATATGCTATAATCGAAACCGAAACCAAAATTTGATAAAATGATTTATGACAAGAAATGGAAGTACATGACAATTAAACGACCCGGATATAAGCGTGACACAGAAAATAACACACACGCTATCGTATTAATATATAGATTATTATTATTATTATTATTATTATTATTATTATTATTATTATTATTATTATTGTTATCTACTCACTAGGAGTAGTTATACAGGCCATCATCAAAGATTTCTTTTTGAGAACAACTTGAGGTATTCTCTGGAGTCTGAGTGACAACAAGTCTTCCCAGATTTCCAGTACTCTCCACCTCTTTCGATAACCTTTGCAGGTTACTTTGCGCTATCGCAACATCCGCTTATCATTGATTTCTCGTTGATGGCGACAATTTCTCTTCGCTGGAGTTTAGGCGACAATAAGCTTTCCCAAAATTCCAGTCATTATCATTATTATTATTATTATTATTATTATTATTATTATTATTATTATTATTATTATTACCCATTCACTAGGATTTCTTACACAAGCCATGACAGCGATCACTCACTAGCAATAACCTGCGGAGATTCTTGAAATCTGAATGACCACAAATTTTCTCAGATTTCCAGTATTTCCACCTCTCTCGATGATTAGCGCAGATGACTTCGTATTATCACAACAGCTTGTTTGGGACCATATTTCAACACGAGATAATCCCCAGCGGTTTTTGTTAAATTCTTTTAAACTCCTTTATTCTATTAATTTTATTTAACATAAGCTTATTTCAGTTAGTTTTTTAAATGCAAATGTATATAGACTATTCAAAAAGAAAACACATGAAATCTATAACTAACAGTGTCTTGTTTATTCCAGTATATAAACTCATGCATAAATATGGGAGGGGAAGGTATCTTCAAATAATATCCTTAATTTCAAATTAGAGCTACGGATTTAGTATAAGTAAATATTAATAAGTTCCTTTAATTCCCTTTTTTTAATGGACAGTAGACAATGTATTGTGGGTGTGTTATCGGCAGTTCTCATTACTCTCGCTTCTCCTTATTTGTCCTCCAGTCCTCATTTTTTCAATGAGTGATTTTTCTGACAAAGGGAGAAGAAAAAACTGTTTACTAGGTTGGCAGTATTTTATGTGAACAGTTGCCAGAGATATTGGAAATTCTGTTTCTTTGTCTATCCTTGTGGCCACCTCACTAGTAATGGTGCTGAGGTAAACGTTTCAACTGGGCTGACGTTATCCGCCTGATACTCAGGGGCCCGAACCACTAAGGAGGCTGTAGTTCTATCAGTAGGTGCAAAGTATTAGGGCTGCTGTATTGTCATTTGGTGAATGGATTCTGGACCATGCAGTAGTTTCTGGTATGGCCTCTCAATGCCATATTAGTGGGTAATTGTTACGGCTTTTCCTTATCATGGGCTAAAAAATTATTCGTTTCGTTTTCTCTTACTTTCCCTCTCTGCCCTGCTCTAAGCAAGTCTGTCGATCTATTCCACAAATCCCAAATCCCAATCATGAAAGGTTTACAGAAAAAAATACACGATTAAACCCAGATCTCCAACTTCCAACGTAAACCCCCACTACCATGTCTCCTTCTCCAACATCAGGGGTCTACGTTCCAGCCTTCCAGAGGTTCAAACTCTATCACAGGAGACGAAACCTGACCTATTATTCCTAAGCGAGACTGGCATTGGACCGACTACTTCCCTAGATAAGTTTGTAATTAAAGGATACTCTAACTTAACCTCTGAACCCGACCCCCAAGTCGCCATGGGCATGGAGTATGTACCTACATTAAAGACAACTTTCCATGTGGAAGAAACATCTCCAGAGAAGATCTCAATTTACCCTATATGTGCTTCTGGGTTGCACTTGCTCACACTACCGCGTTCATATTTGCACTCTATCGCCTCCACAACGGTAAAATTACTCTCTTTAAAAGCATATCTGAGAAAATTGACCACGTACTGTCTGCGTACCCGTCAGCAAACATTCAGATATGTGGAAACTTCAATGTTCACAGTATGGAATGGTTGACCCACTCAAACATACCGATGACTAGGAGATGTTCTGTCACGATTTCTACATTACTTATGACCTCACTCAGATTGTTCATGAACCCACCCGTGTCCCCGACACTGACAGCCAGTATGCAAGTTTCCTAGACTTTCTTCTCACAACTTGCCCTGAGTTGTGTTCAGCTTCCGTTCTGTCTGCACTGGGATCTTCCGATTACTCTGATGTATCAGTTAAGATCAAAACGAAATGTAATAAGTCCTTAGATGCACCGCTACATCGTACAGTATATCGATACGCCATCGTTGACTGGGATAGCTTCCGCACATTTATATCAGATCTACCTCTGCGTTCTATGTTTAAAAACGATGTGTACTTTATAGTATCAGACCTGACAGAATGGTTAATTGTAGGTATAGACCGTTTCATACCATCGAAAAACTTCCAGCAAAAACCTAACTGCCAGCCGTGGTTCACTCCAGAATGTGCTGCTGCAATTGCACACAGAAATTACTTATTCTATTGCTTCAAACGTAATTGATTTACTGAGACTAAAGCCGCCTTCAGGTCCGCTAGCAACCTTTGTAAAAAAAAAGTAATAAAGAATGCAAGAGAGTTGCATGTTCAGTCTGTCAAGTCCAACGTAGCTGAGCAGCAGCTAAGGTCCCATCAGTTTTGGCAAATAGCAAACAGAATCCTGAACAGAAGCGTGTGCTTTATCCCAACTATTATCAATGGACCGGGGGTAATCTCGTCAGAATCAGACAAAGCCAAACTATTTGCCAAGATCTTTGCAGCTAATTCTACCCTTTATGGTTAAGGTCGCAAACCCCCAGTATTTCCATGTGTATCTGAAAACACGCTATGCGACATACAAATATTTGTACGTGATGTTGTCAAGCTAATATAAAACCTTGATTCCAGTAAAGCAATTGGTCCTGACAGCATTTTAATTATAGTGCTCAAAAAGCTTCAACCAGAACTAGCGCCCATACTTACAAAGTTATTTAAGTGTTGTCTTAAGGAGAAATGCCGTAAATGCCAACCCCTTTGAAATCTCATCAGTATGCCCTGTATTTTAGAATTCAGGTGATGCCTCATCTCCCTCTCAGTACAGAATAATAAGTCTCCTGTGCATCATGAGTATGCTGCTGGAATATGTGTTAAATAGAGAAGTAGTCAACTATCTCACCAAAAATAACATTCTCAGTGACGTGCAATATGGTTTCCGTTCCACTAAATCTACAGCAGACGTGCTTACAGTTATATCTCATAGAATTAACGCATCTCTCGACGGAGGCTTCCTCTCTAGGGCAATTGCTCTTGACATATCAAATGCATTTGATAAGGTATAGCATAAAGGTTTACTTCACAAGATCTGCAGCTATAGACATAGCTGGAAATGTCTTCTCAATTATTAAATCATTTCTCTCTGATAGGTTCATAAGAGTAGTAGTTGATGGGCAGAAATTAGTTAATTGGTAGAAATCAGAAGCTTTCAGTATTAATGCTGGGATCCCTCAGGAGTCCATCTTGGGCCCAACTCTCTTCCTGGTCTACATTAATGATCTTCCAAATCACATCCTTACATCATTCGTAGACATTTATGCTGATGACACTGCCATCTAGCCAAGTTCTCTCTGATTCTCTCTTCTCTCATCTTGAGCATGTGGTACAATGAGGAAAGAGGTGGCTGGTTACTTTTAATGCATCCAAAATCAAGCTTCTATCTCTACACCATCTACGCCCTGATGCCAATCTGGCATCGGTTGAAATAAATAGCTCTCGTCTTGGGGAGGCTTCATGTTTTGACAAGCTTCTGAACTTGACTTTTACTCCTGGTCTAGAATGAAACACATATATCAAATCCATTGCCAAAGTCGCTAGAAAAATGGTGGGATCCTTCTACCGCTCCAGTAGATATCTCACTCCTGGTGCAATTCTCTACCTATATAAAAGCCAGGTATGCCAATGATGGAGTACTGTTGCCACATCTGGACAGGAGCTGCTAGAAGCAGCTTATCCTGCCTTGACAGAGTTCAAATTAAACTTCGTAGCTTAGTGGTGGGTGCCCTTTTCTCTTCCATGCAACCTCTTTCCCACAGAAGAGACATTGCGAGCCTGTCTCTGCTTTGTCGTTATTTTCATGGCAAGTGCTCAGCTGAGCTTTCAATCTATGGTCGCCCTTCGCCAAACTTTCACAAAAATCAATCGTCTAGCCTAAACCACTATCAACAATTTCCCACACTTTATCTGTGCCTAAACCTTAATGTAGATTCCATGAACAAGGTTTCTTTCTTAGAACTGCACGCCTGTGGAACTCTCTTCCGTTTGCCTGCTTTCCAGCTGACTACAATCTCATTATCTTCCCAGTCCAACGTAAACAAGTTCTTGATGAACCGTCCCCCTAAGTAATCAAATTTACAGAATTCCCACTACTTATGCTTACTACGCTATAATCATATTGACTAATGTATACCCATTAACCCTTATCCTCGAGTGGCCTCCGGGCCCTGATAAGTGGTGATTCCTGTATAAAAAGAAAGCTGCTTACTTATTATTCCTCACTGGCAACGGTCATTATTATTCCTTGGGGTTGGAGTGGAAAAAAGTACCCCCTTCCTCTATGTTATAGTGCTCTCGACACTTTTCCAGTAGAGGTCTGGTTAGTGCTCTCCTTCCTTGGTCCTCCAGAATCTTTCACGATTCTTTAGTGTGGCGCTTACCGACAGTACCATTCAGAGGAGGGAGCTAGTTAACTAAACATTTTGCGGTTTAGGTTTTCTTGGTTCCCTATAGTCTCATCTTTTTGGTTTTTGTTTTAGTTTTATTGCAGTATTCAAGAAACTGCAAACACTTATCCACAAGATCACTATATTATTATTCGCTCATATGGAGCTTTCACACAAGTCAACAAACGATCTGATTGGAAACCTGTGGTGTTCTCTGGAAGCTGAGTGACAACAAGTCTCCTCAGGCGTCCAGCTCTCTCTACCTCCTTCAATAGCATTTGAAAATGAATTTGCATCATCGCAACAGCCGCTTACCATTGATTTCTCGCTGGTAGTGGCCATTGGTTTATACTAGAATTTGGGTGGCACTCAGCCTCCGCAAGGTCCCTGTTCTCTTTGCGCTTGTGCAGCCGAGGTCTGATTGGCGCTCGCTCCTCAGTCTTTCAGTTCTTATTGACCCTTCTCGGCCCTTTGGTATCACTTTTTTATTGGGGAGTCAGTGATGAAACAATGGGGGATGAATGATGCGGGGTGTAGAACTTGTAGATATGAAGTTTCGGTGTTCTTCATTCCCTGTAACGCTTATTCGTTATATTGCCTTCTTGTATTATTCTCCGCATTCAAGGGTTTTCCTTAATATTTTAGTCGTTTTCATTATCGTTAGTCGTTGTACTTTTGCAGTTATTCTTCTGATTCCAATTTCTGACATTCTTTTTTCGAAGTTTTTCGGAATTGTTCTTAGTGCTCCTACTATTATCGGTACTATTTTGATTTTCTTCATCATTCAAATCCCTTTTAACTCTTTGGCTAGCTCTGTGTATTTGCTTCGTTTCTCCTTTTCTTTCATACTACCCTGTAGTCAGCTGGGACTGCAAAGTCTACGATTTGATAGGATTTTTCTTTCTTGTTAATTGGTCCCCCGATAAAAGGAGAATGGACCTGTAAATTCACCCTTGTCCGTTCGTCTGTCCGCACTTTTCTCAATAACTACGCCTTGGAATTTTTGAAATATTGCACAAACATTAAACATGATATGAGTTAAAAAGTAACAGAACGGATTTTCCGGGAAAACTCCGGTTGCCCCCCCCCCTCCCCTAAGAGTACCTTTCGGGTTAAAATGGCTAAAATTGACACTTTTGTGCTTATTAAAAAAACTGATGCCTTGGATTTTTATAAAACTTTCTGAAAAGTTGTAACTAACTGATTTTGTTTGTCTGTGCTTCGCGAAACTCTTGGGTGTGCTCCATGGGCTCTTTTGGGGCTAATAAAAACACTCCATTTTTGGGACTATTTTACCATATTTGTTCAGAATTTTCTGTGTATGTCTATTAAGCAGTTGTGTATGGTGCTGAACTCAAATTTAAATATGTTAAAGCTTTGGAGACTTTTGGGGCTAAATGGGGGTAGGGCAAATGATGGACTTCGTCATTTTTTTTTTTTTTTTTGCGTGGTGCAGAACTCAAATTTTTATATGCTAAGGACTAAAACTGCACCGTTTGTTCATTTTCACCAGGATTATACTCCTCTGGGGACTTTGGGGGCTAAATGGGAGGGGGGGGGCAATGCTGAACTTTTTTATGCCTCGTTCACTATGCACTCACGGGGGACCATGCATGATTCACTTGTTCACTAGGATTTCTCACACAGATCATCATCATAGATAACTATCTGACAACCTTCTCTGTTTCCTGGAGTCTGATCGACAAATCTCTCCTGATTTCTAGTACTCTCCACATTTTTTAGATAACGTTTTCAAACGAATTTGCGATATCATAACAGTCGTTTATTGTTATTGTTATTGATATTGTTGTTGTCGTCATCATCATCATCATCATCATCATTATTATTGCGATATCGCAACAGTCGTTTGCCATTGATTTCTCGCTGTCAGTGACTCAATTTGAACGTTAATACTCTTTTCCAAGGTTCCTGTCCTCTTCGCACTCATGCAGTAGAGATCTGGTGTGCTTTCTCTCTTCTGCCTTTCCATCCTCCTAGATCCTTCTTGAATATTTGATTTGGTTCCAGTTGATGCTGACACTACAAGTTATTTTTGAGTGGTAGTTAACTTACAATTTTGCAATTTCAGTTTTCTTAATCCCATGAAGTGTTCCTCTATCTTTTTGTTTTACTTCTTTTGTAGTTTTTATAAAGCCGGTTGACGTTTGTAGTTCATGTGGATTAGTTTCCGCATTCAAAGACTTCCTCAAGATTTCAGCTACTTTTAGCATTGCCGTCTATTGTATAATGTCAGTCTTACCTTGATTCTGAGTCTTTTTTCCAAATTCTACACACAATCATGGGTTTTGTTTCATGCTCCATGTTCCTTTCAGTTTTCTGACAAATTCTGCATACTTGATCGTTTCTTCTGTCTCTTTGATCTTATAAATTTATTCAAGCCGCGACCTCTCTCGCTAGGCCGTGTCAGAGGTTGAACTCAAAATAGTTATAATGTTCTTGGCAACTCTCACCAGTCACCAAGTCCTAATAACTCAAAGTTCACAACTCGAGTACTTCCGAGTGAAATCTTGTAAACGCCTACCATCCTACAGCACGCCTCTGCTGTACAAAAGAATGAATTAAACTTCGCTTGGTTCGGCGGCACCTTTGCTTTAAAAAATAATGTATTGTCCTTCACTTGCTTCGGCGGTGCCTCTGCTGTACAAAAGAATGAATTTACCTTTACTTGGTTTTGAAGCGCCTCTGCTGTACAAAAGATTGTATTAATCTTCACTTGATGGATCAGTTCGGGCTTGTCGATGAAGAACAAGCGATTAATGTATGCAAAGTAAATATATTTGGGGGAATTTGAAGAAATTTATCTAAATACAATTTTCATAAAAAGGAAAATATTTGGATATAATAATCGTAGTCATGCACAATAACTCGTACATCACTTGCTTTTTTTTCTTTTTATCTTTTTTTTTTTTTTTTTTTTTGAGAGCGGGATGTCGGCGTGCTAACTGTTTTTCTTTCGTAGCAGTTGCCGCTGTCACTGTTAGGAGGAATGGGGAGAAAAACAATAGGGATATTCGCATGTAGTAACGTTCGCGTCGTCGCATCTAAGTAAGTTATTTTTTTTAGAATATCTTAGCAAGTGAAAACCTTCTCTCTAGAACACAATCGTGATTTAGTTTTCATTAAGAGTATGTACTTGCCGGAATCTTCTAACGTACTGGGTATCTTTCGGGGAGGGGGTCCTAATTAGACGCTTCAAGCCTCTGACTATTTTTCACGTCTGCGTCTTTTTGTTCTCATTGTTCTCTTCTCTTTTGGTGAATTTTTGCTGAATCGCGCCCTTTATACTAAGGTAAGTGGGGTGGTTTGGGCGAAATCCTCCTTATCAAAAAACAATCAGAGAATTTCACCTCATCTCCGACCCTCAAATATTGGTCAATTCCAATCGAACAGGTACATTCATGTTCGCTGTGAGGTTCCTCGATTCCTCTCGATTCTCACAGAAACAGAACAGGGTTCAACTTGGGGTCATTCTTTACAAAACCCTTTCACATCAATCTGTCAGTACGACTGGTTTTAACAAAAATAATTCTATCTGAACCTTGATTTAAGATTTGGCGAAGCCAAAAGCAATTGTAAGTTCTCACTCATGGTACGGGAGAACTTCAACCTGACCAACAATGTATATAAAAAGTAAATAAAAATGGTTTAAAGTTATACCCCGTTGGATTGAGAATAGCCCCCTGTCTTCAATTTCCGACCAAGTAGGGTTGATTCGCCGTCAATTTTTACTTCGGCCCGTAAATTCTTGGTCTATTTTGCTATAGCTAGGCGATTATGTTACAATCTTCACCCTGTTGAGACAGCAAAATATACAATTTCGTAGTTTCTCTCGTTCGTGTTAATTATTAGGGAGTCCAGCCTTCTTGTTTGAATGAGTTTATCTGTTTATATCTCCATGTTCCAAAAGATTTTATGATTTTAGTTTCCCTGTACTGTCTCCTGTTTGTGTTTTTATAGTTTTTCCGCATGTTTGAGGTGCAGTTATGTAGAGAGCTCCCATTGTATTGCCTTCCTTATGCAGTCTTGCCTGTACTTATAGTTTTTTTTGGGGGGGGGGCTAATTGGCTGCATTCACTTATTATGTGGTTTATCATTTTGTCTATTTGTCTGCAGAGTCCGCATTGCTGTTCACCTGGGTTTTCTTTAATCTTCTACATTCATTAGTCCTCTTGTCTCTTCTCCCCTTTTAATGTAAGGCCTGTCAGTATCGTCTTTCGGGTGTAATGCATTCTGTATTCCTATTAGTTTCTTCATTATTTTGATCGAAATGTCTATATTCTTCTTTAATCCAGCACATAAATGGTCAAGAGTACTTTATTACCGATACTGCTTAGGTGTTTATTCCTTTAACTAGATTTATATTGTATAATTTTGTTTCTAAGAGTCTACTTGTTTTTCTCAAATACTTTTTTTCAAACTTCTCTTTCATTTATGTAGATTTGATTGGTGTATATTGCCAGAACATCCAAATATTTGTCAAATATTCACCAAGCGCCATCAGCTCCTCAGGCTGAGCATTTAATATCCTCTGATATCTCGTCGATTCCAATTTCCTGGCTGGATATTCTGGTTGTGTTTTTCATCTATCTTTAGCTTTCTGCAAATAGCTCCAAGTCATCCACATACAGGAGGTAATTTGTTCTTGTTCTGTGTCTGTAAACTTACATATATTCATGAATAATATGGGCCGCTAAATTACGTATATTCACGAATAATATTTGCCGGTAAATTGCGTATAGTCATGAATAATATCCTGTAAATTATGCATATTCATGAATAATATTCCTGAAAAATTATTGGCTGGTAAATTACGTATATTCATTAACAATATTGATCAGTAAATTATCTATATTACTAACAAATATGAGCCGGCAAATTGTATATACCTGAATAATATAGGCCGGCCAATTACATATATTCATGAAGCATATTGGCCAGTAAACTTTGTATATTCATTAAGAATATTTGCTGGTAAATTACGGATATTCATGCACAATATTGGTAAATTGCATATTTTCCTGAGAAATATTGGCTGGTAAATTATGTATGTCAATGAATAATATTGGTCGGTAAATTACGTATATTGATGTGTAATATTGATTGATAAATTAGGTATATTGATTAATAATATCGATCGGTAAATTACATATATTCATGAATAATATAGGCCAGTAAAGTACGTATATTAATGGATAATATAATGTATATATTATTATACAGTATATATTAAAACAAAAAAAAAGAAACCGGTCAATCTCTCTCTTCCGCTCTCTCTCTCTCTCTCTCTCTCTCTCTTTCTCTCTCTCTCTCTCTATCTATCTATCTATCTCTCTATCTATCCGTCTGTCTATATCACCTTCCATCTTTTCTGCTCAAAAAACAAAAAGAACATTAAGGCTCCATTTTCTTCTTTCCCCACTACTGGTTTGCCGCTGTTTTTACTATCCTTGTAATATCCGAAAATGTCTATTTAAGTCTATTTAAGAGTGTGTCTATATTAAAAATCTTCTGAAGCGGATGAATTAACGAACATTTACAAACACTAGACGAATGCACGAGCATCGGTTTCATTCGCACGTATATTTATATAGACTAGACGTGCATGAACGCACGTATATACACTCGTTATATATACACCCAACAATAGAACAGAAAGGGACAGAGGGTGCATTAGAATCTAAAGTCATTACAATTCGCCGTTGTTTGGAGTATCATTGCCACATCTGGGATGGTGCAACTACGACTAGTCTCTCACTCTTAGACAAGAGCCAAAAAAGGAGTCTCAAATCTGATAGGTCCCACAGCATGGGTCTAGCTCCAACCACTGCCTCATTGCTGCAATATTGCATCCAAGTTTTTCCTTTACAAGTACTTTTATGGAATGTAATCTGATGAACTCATTGCATTTGTATCCCCTTGACGTACATACTCCCTACTAACAGCAAAATCTTACTCCTTCATTGCTTAGGTATCCAGATATCGGAGAGCCTTCTACTCTGATAGTTTCTTTCCGCAGACTGCTAGACTTTGGAGTTCTCTCTCTGCTTCGTCTTTCCCTGACTTTACTAACATGCAAAAGTTAAAATGCAATATAAGCAGATATCTCGCTGCTCAACTGCTATGATCCAAATTAATAACCCCTTATGTCCAAGTGGAAATGCGCATTGTTTTTGATGCAAAAAAAAAGGTAAAAAGAGAGAATGTTAGTGAACTGGAGTTAGTGATAGGTGGCATTAGAATTCAAAGCAATTATACTTACAAGTCTTTGTCTACTTTCTATTGTTGCGAAAACAATCGCATATAAATGAACAGTAAATGGGGCCTCTATCATGTAGGAGAGATCCATTTTTTATTCTTAAGATATTTTTGATAGCTTATCGTCCATAGTTACACGCGTAGGGGTTACCGTTAGCTAGAAGTAACCGTTTTGTAAATAATTGTCTTGAGTCAAACACATCTAACATGGTTCTGATATGTGACTAGATGTAGTGTGTGTTGTAAGCTGAGATTTGAAAATCTACCTGATTGCAAAGCATGTGAGATGTTTTAACCTCATGTAATTAGCCTCATTATTAAGTAAGGGACATTATGATACATCAATAGAGTCAGCGAAAGACGAGGAAATATAGAGAAGAAAGAGGTACAGAGGTATTAGAAGGCGATCATAAAGGCCAAAGAAGTGTATGCGCAGTCGCATGCATGAATATATGAGTATATGTAGAATTAACTACGCATATAAACTTCGTATCTTAGTGGGGGATGCCATTTTCTCTTCCCTGTAGCCTCTTTCCCACAGAAGAGACGTTGCGAGCCTGTCTTTGTTCTATCGTTATTTCCATAGCAAGTGCTCGTCTGAGCTCCAATCTCTCGTCCCCCCCTCGCCAATCTTCCATGAGAAACACCCGTCTGACTGAAACTACTGTCAATAATTTTCCCCACTCTTTATCTGTTCCTAAATCCAAACGTAGATTCCATGAGCAGAGCTTCTTTCTCAGAAATGCGCGACTGTGGAACTCTCTTCTGCTTGCCTGTTTCTCACCTGACTACAACTTGGATGTCTTCAAGTTCAACATAAACAAATTTCTGACAAATCGCCCTCTTAAGTAAGACACTCTATCAAATCTCCAATACTAACGATTACTACAATTCTATCTCATTGATTACTGTACACGCAATAACCCTTATCCCTGAGTGGCCTCCGACCTTGATAAGTGGTGTCCTCCATGTAAAAAATATATATGTGTGCGTGTGTGTGTGTGTGTGCGCGCGCGCGTGTGTGTGTGTGTGGGTGTAGTTAATTCATGCATGCGACTGCGCATACGCTTTTTTGGCCTTCATGATCGCCTTCTTTACCTCTGTAACTCTTTCTTATGTATATATATATATATATATATATATATATATATATATATATATATTCAGTAATGTGATTGATAATTTAAAATTCAAATTAGAATTAAATTAAAAATCCGTTTCACAAGAAAGAACAACAACAAAATCAATAATTTGTACGATCGTTTCGGAAAACAATGTTTTTATTGGTAGACATTAAGCCACGGACAATAATTTTTACATATAGTATTTTTAAAAAAACAAAGTTTCCTCATCAGCAAAAGTATTGGGAAGGGTTTTTAATATATGTAAAAGACACCATAAATAAACCTAGCATTAAAAGTAAGGCAGATGTATCTTTTAATCCTTCGCCTTTTGAAATCAGCAATTAAGGTCAAAGCATTCATATGGATGTTTATTGTAGCTTTTCAACTTATGAAAAAAAATATATATATATATATTTATATAATGTGTGTGTGTATTTTAGAGTTGTCCTATTTTTAAATCTCTGAAGCAGCTACATGGTAAGCAGCTGAGGATCCCTGTTTTCTATTTAAAAAAATATTAGTTAAGTTTTTCTTTTCGTTTTTTTCATCCTTATAGAGTTGAATTCTCTTTTATAATTGTAGACTTTTTAGAAATTGGTTTATGCAAGTGCTAAGTCTATTTCTATTCAACAATTTTAGTTAAGGCTTCTTTCTTTTTTTTTATCCTTATATAGTTGAATTCTCTTTTCAGATTATAAACTTTTTAGAAGTTCCATTATGTAGGTGCTAAGTCTGCGATAGGTTAAATTTAGTTGGGTTTTTTTCCGGGAATTTAAACTGCATTCTTTATTTTTATTTTTACATGTTTTATTTTTTACTCAAAGCTTCTTTAGACATATCTCTGTAATGATAAAGTTCGGCGAACTAAATATGATTACATTTAGGGAATTATAGGGATTATTAGGATTAAGTATTTAATGCAATACTGAGAACAAAATTAACCATATTCAACCATCAATTTGGCATTAAGCAATCATTCTAAGTCAACGGGATATTATTTTTGCCGTTTTTAACGGGCTACAAAATCTAGTTTGTTGATATGAATTAATAATGTTTAGCTAAAACATCAGCATAAAACCATTTATAATGCTTATACAGAAGTTTTTACCATTCTATTCTCTAACCCGATCTTTAAACATTACCCGTTATTGTCATTAGAGCAGGAATATCTGTTGGCTATATTTTCTGTATTTCAGAATTCTTTCATAGTTACACACAGCACGCGGTTATTGTGACTAAGGGTTATTGTGACTAAGGGTTGAGTACAGCTGAATTACTGAGGGCCAGCGTACAAATTTAAAAGTCACCCATTCGATACTGGCAACCGTAATCCGGTATCCATAGCTGGGCCACGGTTGGTGGTTTGCGTGTGTGAGTGTGTGCAGACATCGCTGGCTGACACCGTTGGCCTGCAGCGTTAACGAGACGCCAGGGCTGTGGCATCAGTCGAATAAAAGATGTCAGTGGAACAGTGTTGGCAACTGTAAAAGTGTCAATGGCTATTATGAGACGTGTGTTCCCGTCAGGCTCGTCCTCCCCGTGTCAAAGGCAGGCATCTAATTTGGAAATGAGACAACTGGGTAGCACAGGTCGACCTAATTCTTCTTCCTTTCGATTCCCCTCCCACGCCTTCCATCATGCCACCCCACCAAAAAAAACCTTTCGCGTTATTTTCTCTCGTTATAAAAATCCCACAAATATATGGACCTACTTAGAGTAAAAGCTATTTAACTAATACATCGTTGGTTCCAGAGTTTGAGATTTATTTTCATATATATATATATATATATATATATATATATATATATATATATATATATATATATATATATATATATATATATATATACTACTTAATTTACTCACATAAAATTAATATACGAAAGTATAGATTTATGCGTAAACTTTAAGTATTTACTTCAAAAGTGCTCAATACGTAGGTAGAGCTAGTTAGTAAGTTTTATAACTTACTAACTAGCTCTACCTACGTATTGAGCACTTTTGAAGTAAATACTTAAAGTTTACGCATAAATCTATACTTTCGTATATTCATTTTATGTGAGTAAATTAAGTAGTTATATATATATATATATATATATATATATATATATATATATATATATATATATATATATATATATACTTGTACTTTTTTGTAGAAAAAGAAATCCCATACAGGGCTCTATTATTAGGGAAAAAACCTTTCTCGAAATAAGAGCAATATATTTTTTTGTATAATATATACAGGAATTTACATTTATATCGGTAGTCGGTACCGGCGGTTTCAAGCCCGGTAGTTGAGGACTGCTCTTAATATATATATATATATATATATATATATATATATATATATATATATATATATATATATATATATATATAGCGCGTGGCTGGTTACCTTTAATGCATCTAAAACTAAACTCCTATCTTTCCATCATCAACGCTCTGATCCCCATCTGGCATCAACTGAAATGGATGGCTCTCGTCTAGGAGAAGCCCATGTTTTGACAAGCTTCTGGGATTGACGTTTCCTCCTGATCTGAAATGGAACATGTACATCAAGTCTGTTGCAAAGGTCGCTGGAAAGATGGTGGAATCCTTCTACCGCTCCAAAAGATATCTCACTACTGATGCAATTATCTATCTATATAAAAGCCAAGTACGTCCAATGATGGAATACTGCTGCCATATCTGGGCAGGAGCTGCTAAAAACAGCTTATTCTGCCTTGACAGAGTACAAAATAGACTTCGTGGCTTAGTGGAGATGCCCTTTTCTCTTCCCTGCCACCTCTCTCCCACAGAAGAGACATTGCGAACATATCTTTGTTTTATCGTTATTTCCATGGCAGGTGTTCGTCTGAGCTCCAATCTCTGGTCCCCCCTCGCAAATATTTTACGGAAAACACCCGTCTAGCTGAAACCACTGTCAAAAATTTTCCCCACTCTCTATCTGTGCCTAAATCAAAACGTAGATTCCATGAACAAAGCTTATTTCTTAGAACTGCACGCCTGTGGAACTCTATTCCGTCTGCCTGCTTCCCACCTGACTACAACCTGGATGTCTTCAAGTCCAACGTAAACAAATTTCTGATGTACCGCCCCCTTAAGTAGACACTTTATTAAATCTCAACACTAACGTACTGTACATGCAATAACCCTTATCCCTGGCCTTGATAAGTGGTGACCACGGTGTAAATATATATATATATATATATATATATATATATATATATATATATATATATATATATATATATATACTCTCTGTGTGTACATATATATTATATCATATATATATATATATATTATAAACCAATCGATATAATTTATATATATATATATATATATATATATATATAGTAAGTTATAAAATATATATAGCAATTAAGCGACACAGAATATACCGCGTTTCATCCACGCTAGGATTCATCAGGCTTATGGGAGGAGTTGTAGTAATCTCGCGTTTTTATATACGCACATTCTATTGAGTCTTTAGTTAGCCAATCAGCTACCTAGCTCTACCTACGTATTGAGCACTGTTGAAGTAAATACTTAAAGTTGACGCATAAATTTATACTTTCGTATATTAATTTATGTGATTAAATGAAGTATATATATATATATATGAATTTAGGAAAAATCACGGAAATGCACTCATGCGTTATTTAAAATTATAATTTTGCAAAATTTGACAGTACGACAATAAATGTTGATAATTGATAAAATTATAATTTTAAATAACGCGTGAGTGCATTTGGTATGAGAGAAAACAAAAACATAAAAACAACAAAAAAACTATCAGAATTAAAAAAACAAAACAAAAAAGTAACGAAGAATCGAATCGCTCCCTGTTTTTTTAAATTTTTTTGTTTTGTTTTTATTATTGTTTTTATTACTCCAAAAAACATCGTTAAAATAAAAACAAAATTTTTTTTGTAATTTACTAATAAATTAAAAGCGAAAAAAAAAGAATCTTTTTAATTTCATTTTTTGTTGGTTGCTTTTCGAAGGGAGATATAGTTTTACCTCCCCTCTCTAAATTATATTTAAAAAAATATTAAAATTTATTTTCTTTTTAAAACCAAATCTCCTTCAGTAATTTCTTTAATTTTCTATTTTTTAGCGATTATCAAACCCCTAAGATGTGATATACACTCATGTTGGACATTATTTCTCGTTCTCACGTAACACTCGACATGTTTTTTTATTGTTTTCTGTGTTTTTTTTTCTTTACCGAATAAACGATTCCAAATAAATTAAACAACAAACAACATAGTCGGCGAGGTAGAAAAATCGATTTTACCCTTTTATAAACAACAGTAAATAAGTAAATTCTTTTTATATTAATATAGAAAAAAATATGCGGTCTCGTTTATGAACATAATAAACGCTTTAAAATAAGCGAAACCACTAAGAACTTAGCCAGTTAGGTAGAAAACGAACACTTAGAAAATCGATTTTATTTTAAAAACAAAAAACATTAAACAAGTAAAAATATTTTAAAAAAATATTATGGGGGGCTAAAGTCTACTTTAAAAAACAATATCTCCTTCAAGAACGATAATAAAATGTGTTTTCAATCGATATTTATTCAATAAGGGACCAGTTTTCCTACCTAGCGAAAGGGGACGAGTTTTCCGGGGTCGAGTTTTCCGGAGACGAGTTTTTGTGGAGACGAGTTTTCCCGGGACGAGTTTTCCGGGCACCATATATATATATATATATATATATATATATATATATATATATATATATATATATATATATATATATATACTGGTTGTATCGATTGCTTTCTTAGATGTAAATCCAATGACACTCGCGTGATTATTAAAGAGTGCTCAATGCAGAACAGAGCTGGTATATAGTCTGTTTATTGTACAAACATTATTGGTTAAATATGTGCATACATGTTTTAGTGGAGTTCCAATTCAGCGACAACAATACTTCATCAGACCAAAAAAGAATTTATATTTTTTGGTCTGATGATGTGTTGTCTCTGAATTGGCATTCCACTGAAACATGTATGCACATATGTAACCAATAATGTTTGTACAATAAACAGACTATATATATATATATATATATATATATATATATATATATATATATATATATATATATATATATATAGATAGATAGATAGATAGATAGATAAAACTTTGTCTTTGAGTGTGCGTGTTCGCTCCGTATGGACTCGGAAACGGCTGAGCCAATATTTTTATTTTATACGATGTGTCTGGGAGTGTTTTACGTAACTTTTGTATCGAAAGGCGTCTTATAAGTATCGAAATCGATGATCAAAAAATCTAATTAAAGAAGGCAGTCCAATGTTGACCAAAGTTAACACGTTTATACAACCTAACATCACAAATGCATTTGAGAAGTTTCATCACCGCACAAGGAGAAAGTCCCAGTCTATAAAATCAACTGTAGATCTTTTATACGATAGGGCGCTTTCGAAATGAATGTTTCCTTTTAGAGCATATTGGACAATGAAACTGGAATGTTGTCTGTTTAACTTTAATTCAATTGATTATGTAAAAATAATTTCATAAGATCAACAGTTGGTTCATTGATAAGACGCGTGCGTTCGAAACTGGACCATAATACTTGACTTTTACTATAATTTGAGCTACTATTTACATATCATTTTATAAAATCAACAGTAGATCTTCTACAGTGCAATGTAGACTACAACGGGGAGACATGTGAAGTTTCCTTTTGGTACACTGCGGAGGAGTCCCTAACAAGAGCAGGCAATCAATCGATTTGATTAAAAACTGGTCAATTTCACCGATTTTGATGAGAATAAAAGTGTGGGAGGGTGGAACATTTGTTGATCCTCGTTCAATCACGGACAACGTCGGGGCACACTGCTAGCATATATATATATATATATATATAATTATTTTTTTTACTATAATAATTAAATACCTACAGACACTAGTGTTTCATCCTTTCGGGATTCTTCAGTGCAGGGTGTCACGATTACTACCAGTCGAACGATTCGAACCCCGCGACATCTCTGGCTCGATTAGCGGAGGCCGTATCCATTCGGCTACCATTAACCGTGTGAAATAGCGTTGAATTTTAAACATTTTAATTTAAATGTTCATTACGTCAGACAGACAGTGATCAAATCGTTATACGATGATCTACGATTATATATATATATATATATTCACAATGTTTTGGTCAATCTATCCGCCTATTTTGTTTAGGTGTATATCGTCGACCTTGGGAACTTTTGTGTCGAACTCGGGAATCTTCCTGTCAAACTCGGGAATCTGCATAAAACTTCGAACTAAACGTTTTATTTAATCCATTGAGGTGGGATGCTCTCCATTAGCTATGGCTGGATAGAATTTCTAAGTAATTCAAAATTGTATTTTGTGTATCAGCCGCATTGAATATTAAACCTTATTTTATACTAAAGTTTGAAATAGCATTTCCCCCCTAATATCACAATTCATCAAAGCCAAAATCACCTGAGAATAAGAGATAAAATGATTTCAATCGAAAGATGAATAATAATATGGAAGGATTAACTATGATTTCTGAAATGCAATAAGTTTGATTACTTACGATGACGGTTTATTAGAAGTACTTGTCGGAAGTGGATTTGATGACGCCCATGTGCAGAAAAGGAATACCGTGGTAATGTTTTCAACAGATGGAAAGTTCTTGGAAAGAAACTCTTTTTAATGAAATTCTCATTGACGCTAATAACAAGAAGTCAGAAAGTGTTGTTGTTTTTTTTAATTCTATTAGGAATTAGCAGTTTCTGTGAGTACCTTATAAATATTAGCCAAAAAGCGAGGCTCAGCCGAGTACCTTTACATGGAAACAACTAAAAAGTTGATGGTAGTTAGCAACGTGTCTTTTGATCATTCTTGTTGGTCTGTCAAGTTTAATTTTAAAATAATATTTTTGTCTACCACTTATTAGTTTAAAATGGTATTTTTTTTTCCAATGGATTCTTATGTTTTTGTTTGAATTCTATATCAATGTTTTTAAATACTTTTTTAATATCATTTTTGTCGAACAGACTTAAAAATACAACTTTCTGTTTGCCTCTAAGGTTTAAAGTTTGAAATAATTTTCTCGTTGGTCTGTCAGATTTGAGTTTGAAACAGTAGTTTTGCTAGCTGCTCTCTAAGGGCTAAGTTTGATTTTTTTTTCATTAGTCTGATACGTTTTTGTTTCAATTTTTCATTGGTCTGTCACAATAAAATTTGAAATTATTTCATTGGGTTGTCACAATTGTCCTTTTTTTATTTCATTTGACTGTCACAATTAAGTTTAATTATTTCATTTGTCTATTATAATTCAGTTTAAATTATTTTCTCTGGTCTGTAACAATTGATTTTCGCATTTTTATTGGACTGTCACACTAAAGTTTGAATTAATTTTCATTGGTTTGTCACAATTTAGTTTAATTTATTTTTTTTCATTGATTTATCACAATTAAGTTTGAAAGGTTTTGTTTTTTTTCAGGGCAGAGCCCGCATTTTTTGTTTATTTATTTCTTCATTTATGGCCCGGTTGGATTTTAATGTAGCTTCATAGTTGACGATTTTGACACATTTTCCCTCAATTTGTCAGCGGATATTAAAAAACGAAAAAAGAAAGAAAAACGTTCCGTCTCCTTCCGCCGAACGAGAAAAATGCGATGAAATTGATGATGACCGAAATGGAAATCACACGTGGAACTACTTTGCCCATCAGTGGGATTTCATAAATGTTGACCTTTTCTAAAGAAACGGGGTCAACCATTTAATCAATTTAGGAAGTTAATAGAAAAAAAAATCGATCAATTTTCAGTTTTAAGATAAAGCGTAAAGGCAATTCGTTCAATTGTATTATAGTGACCGTTAGAATATCAACGTATTTTAGCAACAGCGCAGTTCAGTCGTCGCTTGCGGAAATCGCAAGACAGCTGAAATTCTTTATCACTGACCTATTACACTAAAGTTTCAAATGGCATGTTTGTCTGTCAGACTTAGAAATAGAATTTTACGTTAGAATCTAAGGCTTAAAGTTTTAAATATTATTTCGTTAGTCTCGCAGGCATAGGTTTGATTGTTTTTATTTCTCTGTCACACGTTAGTTTGAAAGTCTTTTTCATAAGTTTGTTTCACTTAAATTTATATTTTTGTCATTGATCTGTTTCATTCCACTTAAATAAATTTTTGTCATTGATCTGTTTCATTCCACTTAAATTAATTTTTGTCATTGATCTGTTTCATTCCACTTAAATTAATTTTTGTCATTGATCTGTTTCATTCCACTTAAATTAATTTTTGTCATTGATCTGTTTCATTCCACTTAAATTAATTTTTGTCATTGATCTGTTTCATTCCACTTAAATTAATTTTTGTCATTGATCTGTTTCATTCCACTTAAATTAATTTTTGTCATTGATCTGTTTCATTCCACTTAAATTAATTTTTGTCATTGATCTGTTTCATTCCACTTAAATTAATTTTTGTCATTGATCTGTTTCATTCCACTTAAATTAATTTTTGTCATTGATCTGTTTCATTCCACTTAAATTAATTTTTGTCATTGATCTGTTTCATTCCACTTAAATTAATTTTTGTCATTGATCTGTTTCATTCCACTTAAATTAATTTTTGTCATTGATCTGTTTCATTCCACTTAAATTAATTTTTGTCATTGATCTGTTTCATTCCACTTAAATTAATTTTTGTCATTGATCTGTTTCATTCCACTTAAATTAATTTTTGTCATTGATCTGTTTCATTCCACTTAAATTAATTTTTGTCATTGATCTGTTTCATTCCACTTAAATTAATTTTTGTCATTGATCTGTTTCATTCCACTTAAATTAATTTTTGTCATTGATCTGTTTCATTCCACTTAAATTAATTTTTGTCATTGATCTGTTTCATTCCACTTAAATTAATTTTTGTCATTGATCTGTTTCATTCCACTTAAATTAATTTTTGTCATTGATCTGTTTCATTCCACTTAAATTAATTTTTGTCATTGATCTGTTTCATTCCACTTAAATTAATTTTTGTCATTGATCTGTTTCATTCCACTTAAATTAATTTTTGTCATTGATCTGTTTCATTCCACTTAAATTAATTTTTGTCATTGATCTGTTTCATTCCACTTAAATTAATTTTTGTCATTGATCTGTTTCATTCCACTTAAATTAATTTTTGTCATTGATCTGTTTCATTCCACTTAAATTAATTTTTGTCATTGATCTGTTTCATTCCACTTAAATTAATTTTTGTCATTGATCTGTTTCATTCCACTTAAATTAATTTTTGTCATTGATCTGTTTCATTCCACTTAAATTAATTTTTGTCATTGATCTGTTTCATTCCACTTAAATTAATTTTTGTCATTGATCTGGTTCATTCCACTTAAATTAATTTTTGTCATTGATCTGTTTCATTCCACTTAAATTAATTTTTGTCATTGATCTGTTTCATTCCACTTAAATTAATTTTTGTCATTGATCTGTTTCATTCCACTTAAATTAATTTTTGTCATTGATCTGTTTCATTCCACTTAAATTAATTTTTGTCATTGATCTGTTTCATTCCACTTAAATTAATTTTTGTCATTGATCTGTTTCATTCCACTTAAATTAATTTTTGTCATTGATCTGTTTCATTCCACTTAAATTAATTTTTGTCATTGATCTGTTTCATTCCACTTAAATTAATTTTTGTCATTGATCTGTTTCATTCCACTTAAATTAATTTTTGTCATTGATCTGTTTCATTCCACTTAAATTAATTTTTGTCATTGATCTGTTTCATTCCACTTAAATTAATTTTTGTCATTGATCTGTTTCATTCCACTTAAATTAATTTTTGTCATTGATCTGTTTCATTCCACTTAAATTAATTTTTGTCATTGATCTGTTTCATTCCACTTAAATTAATTTTTGTCATTGATCTGTTTCATTCCACTTAAATTAATTTTTGTCATTGATCTGTTTCATTCCACTTAAATTAATTTTTGTCATTGATCTGTTTCATTCCACTTAAATTAATTTTTGTCATTGATCTGTTTCATTCCACTTAAATTAATTTTTGTCATTGATCTGTTTCATTCCACTTAAATTAATTTTTGTCATTGATCTGTTTCATTCCACTTAAATAAATTTTTGTCATTGATCTGTTTCATTCCACTTAAATTAATTTTTGTCATTGATCTGTTTCATTCCACTTAAATTAATTTTTGTCATTGATCTGTTTCATTCCACTTAAATTAATTTTTGTCATTGATCTGTTTCATTCCACTTAAATTAATTTTTGTCATTGATCTGTTTCATTCCACTTAAATTAATTTTTGTCATTGATCTGTTTCATTCCACTTAAATTAATTTTTGTCATTGATCTGTTTCATTCCACTTAAATTAATTTTTGTCATTGATCTGTTTCATTCCACTTAAATTAATTTTTGTCATTGATCTGTTTCATTCCACTTAAATTAATTTTTGTCATTGGTCTGTTTCATTCCACTTAAATTAATTTTTGTCATTGATCTGTTTCATTCCACTTAAATTAATTTTTGTCATTGATCTGTTTCATTCCACTTAAATTAATTTTTGTCATTGATCTGTTTCATTCCACTTAAATTAATTTTTGTCATTGATCTGTTTCATTCCACTTAAATTAATTTTTGTCATTGATCTGTTTCATTCCACTTAAATTAATTTTTGTCATTGATCTGTTTCATTCCACTTAAATAAATTTTTGTCATTGATCTGTTTCATTCCACTTAAATAAATTTTTGTCATTGATCTGTTTCATTCCACTTAAATAAATTTTTGTCATTGATCTGTTTCATTCCACTTAAATAAATTTTTGTCATTGATCTGTTTCATTCCACTTAAATTAATTTTTGTCATTGGTCTGTTTCATTCCACTTAAATTAATTTTTGTCATTGATCTGTTTCATTCCACTTAAATTAATTTTTGTCATTGATCTGTTTCATTCCACTTAAATTAATTTTTGTCATTGATCTGTTTCATTCCACTTAAATAAATTTTTGTCATTGGTCTGTTTCATTCCACTTAAATAAATTTTTGTCATTGATCTGTTTCATTCCACTTAAATTAATTTTTGTCATTGGTCTGTTTCATTCCACTTAAATTAATTTTTGTCATTGGTCTGTTTCATTCCACTTAAATTAATTTTTGTCATTGATCTGTTTCATTCCACTTAAATTAATTTTTGTCATTGATCTGTTTCATTCCACTTAAATTAATTTTTGTCATTGATCTGTTTCATTCCACTTAAATTAATTTTTGTCATTGATCTGTTTCATTCCACTTAAATTAATTTTTGTCATTGATCTGTTTCATTCCACTTAAATTAATTTTTGTCATTGATCTGTTTCATTCCACTTAAATAAATTTTTGTCATTGGTCTGTTTCATTCCACTTAAATAAATTTTTGTCATTGATCTGTTTCATTCCACTTAAATTAATTTTTGTCATTGATCTGTTTCATTCCACTTAAATAAATTTTTGTCATTGATCTGTTTCATTCCACTTAAATAAATTTTTGTCATTGATCTGTTTCATTCCACTTAAATAAATTTTTGTCATTGATCTGTTTCATTCCACTTAAATTAATTTTTGTCATTGATCTGTTTCATTCCACTTAAATTAATTTTTGTCATTGATCTGTTTCATTCCACTTAAATAAATTTTTGTCATTGATCTGTTTCATTCCACTTAAATTAATTTTTGTCATTGATCTGTTTCATTCCACTTAAATAAATTTTTGTCATTGATCTGTTTCATTCCACTTAAATAAATTTTTGTCATTGATCTGTTTCATTCCACTTAAATAAATTTTTGTCATTGATCTGTTTCATTCCACTTAAATTAATTTTTGTCATTGGTCTGTTTCATTCCACTTAAATTAATTTTTGTCATTGATCTGTTTCATTCCACTTAAATTAATTTTTGTCATTGATCTGTTTCATTCCACTTAAATAAATTTTTGTCATTGATCTGTTTCATTCCACTTAAATAAATTTTTGTCATTGATCTGTTTCATTCCACTTAAATTAATTTTTGTCATTGATCTGTTTCATTCCACTTAAATTAATTTTTGTCATTGGTCTGTTTCATTCCACTTAAATTAATTTTTGTCATTGATCTGTTTCATTCCACTTTAATTAATTTTTGTCATTGATCTGTTTCATTCCACTTAAATTAATTTTTGTCATTGATCTGTTTCATTCTACTTAAATTAATTTTTGTCATTGATCTGTTTCATTCCACTTAAATTAATTTTTGTCATTGATCTGTTTCATTCCACTTAAATTAATTTTTGTCATTGGTCTATTTCATTCCACTTAAATTAATTTTTGTCATTGATCTGTTTCATTCCACTTAAATTAGTTTTTGTCATTGATCTGTTTCATTCCACTAAAATTAATTTTTGTCATTGATCTGTTTCATTCCACTTAAATTAATTTTTGTCATTGATCTGTTTCATTCCACTTAAATTAATTTTTGTCATTGATCTGTTTCATTCCACTTAAATTAATTTTTGTCATTGATCTGTTTCATTCCACTTAAATTAATTTTTGTCATTGGTCTGTTTCATTCCACTTAAATTAATTTTTGTCATTGGTCTTTTTCATTCCACTTAAATTAATTTTTGTCATTGATCTGTTTCATTCCACTTAAATTAATTTTTGTCATTGATCTGTTTCATTCCACTTAAATTAATTTTTGTCATTGATCTGTTTCATTCCACTTAAATTAATTTTTGTCATTGATCTGTTTCATTCCACTTAAATTAATTTTTGTCATTGATCTGTTTCATTCCACTTAAATAAATTTTTGTCATTGATCTGTTTCATTCCACTTAAATTAATTTTTGTCATTGGTCTGTTTCATTCCACTTAAATTAATTTTTGTCATTGATCTGTTTCATTCCACTTAAATTAATTTTTGTCATTGATCTGTTTCATTCCACTTAAATTAATTTTTGTCATTGATCTGTTTCATTCCACTTAAATTAATTTTTGTCATTGATCTGTTTCATTCCACTTAAATTAATTTTTGTCATTGATCTGTTTCATTCCACTTAAATAAATTTTTGTCATTGATCTGTTTCATTCCACTTAAATTAATTTTTGTCATTGGTCTGTTTCATTCCACTTAAATTAATTTTTGTCATTGATCTGTTTCATTCCACTTAAATTAATTTTTGTCATTGATCTGTTTCATTCCACTTAAATAAATTTTTGTCATTGATCTGTTTCATTCCACTTAAATTAATTTTTGTCATTGGTCTGTTTCATTCCACTTAAATTAATTTTTGTCATTGATCTGTTTCATTCCACTTAAATTAATTTTTGTCATTGATCTGTTTCATTCCACTTAAATTAATTTTTGTCATTGATCTGTTTCATTCCACTTAAATTAATTTTTGTCATTGATCTGTTTCATTCCACTTAAATTAATTTTTGTCATTGATCTGTTTCATTCCACTTAAATAAATTTTTGTCATTGATCTGTTTCATTCCACTTAAATTAATTTTTGTCATTGGTCTGTTTCATTCCACTTAAATTAATTTTTGTCATTGATCTGTTTCATTCCACTTAAATAAATTTTTGTCATTGATCTGTTTCATTCCACTTAAATTAATTTTTGTCATTGATCTGTTTCATTCCACTTAAATTAATTTTTGTCATTGATCTGTTTCATTCCACTTAAATAAATTTTTGTCATTGATCTGTTTCATTCCACTTAAATTAATTTTTGTCATTGGTCTGTTTCATTCCACTTAAATAAATTTTTGTCATTGATCTGTTTCATTCCACTTAAATTAATTTTTGTCATTGATCTGTTTCATTCCACTTAAATTAATTTTTGTCATTGATCTGTTTCATTCCACTTAAATTAATTTTTGTCATTGATCTGTTTCATTCCACTTAAATTAATTTTTGTCATTGATCTGTTTCATTCCACTTAAATAAATTTTTGTCATTGATCTGTTTCATTCCACTTAAATTAATTTTTGTCATTGATCTGTTTCATTCCACTTAAATTAATTTTTGTCATTGATCTGTTTCATTCCACTTAAATTAATTTTTGTCATTGATCTGTTTCATTCCACTTAAATAAATTTTTGTCATTGGTCTGTTTCATTCCACTTAAATAAATTTTTGTCATTGATCTGTTTCATTCCACTTAAATAAATTTTTGTCATTGATCTGTTTCATTCCACTTAAATTAATTTTTGTCATTGATCTGTTTCATTCCACTTAAATTAATTTTTGTCATTGATCTGTTTCATTCCACTTAAATTAATTTTTGTCATTGATCTGTTTCATTCCACTTAAATTAATTTTTGTCATTGATCTGTTTCATTCCACTTAAATTAATTTTTGTCATTGATCTGTTTCATTCCACTTAAATTAATTTTTGTCATTGATCTGTTTCATTCCACTTAAATTAATTTTTGTCATTGATCTGTTTCATTCCACTTAAATTAATTTTTGTCATTGATCTGTTTCATTCCACTTAAATTAATTTTTGTCATTGATCTGTTTCATTCCACTTAAATTAATTTTTGTCATTGATCTGTTTCATTCCACTTAAATTAATTTTTGTCATTGATCTGTTTCATTCCACTTAAATTAATTTTTGTCATTGATCTGTTTCATTCCACTTAAATTAATTTTTGTCATTGATCTGTTTCATTCCACTTAAATTAATTTTTGTCATTGATCTGTTTCATTCCACTTAAATTAATTTTTGTCATTGATCTGTTTCATTCCACTTAAATTAATTTTTGTCATTGATCTGTTTCATTCCACTTAAATTAATTTTTGTCATTGATCTGTTTCATTCCACTTAAATTAATTTTTGTCATTGATCTGTTTCATTCCACTTAAATTAATTTTTGTCATTGATCTGTTTCATTCCACTTAAATTAATTTTTGTCATTGATCTGTTTCATTCCACTTAAATTAATTTTTGTCATTGATCTGTTTCATTCCACTTAAATTAATTTTTGTCATTGATCTGTTTCATTCCACTTAAATTAATTTTTGTCATTGATCTGTTTCATTCCACTTAAATTAATTTTTGTCATTGATCTGTTTCATTCCACTTAAATTAATTTTTGTCATTGATCTGTTTCATTCCACTTAAATTAATTTTTGTCATTGATCTGTTTCATTCCACTTAAATTAATTTTTGTCATTGATCTGTTTCATTCCACTTAAATTAATTTTTGTCATTGATCTGTTTCATTCCACTTAAATTAATTTTTGTCATTGATCTGTTTCATTCCACTTAAATTAATTTTTGTCATTGATCTGTTTCATTCCACTTAAATTAATTTTTGTCATTGATCTGTTTCATTCCACTTAAATTAATTTTTGTCATTGATCTGGTTCATTCCACTTAAATTAATTTTTGTCATTGATCTGTTTCATTCCACTTAAATTAATTTTTGTCATTGATCTGTTTCATTCCACTTAAATTAATTTTTGTCATTGATCTGTTTCATTCCACTTAAATTAATTTTTGTCATTGATCTGTTTCATTCCACTTAAATTAATTTTTGTCATTGATCTGTTTCATTCCACTTAAATTAATTTTTGTCATTGATCTGTTTCATTCCACTTAAATTAATTTTTGTCATTGATCTGTTTCATTCCACTTAAATTAATTTTTGTCATTGATCTGTTTCATTCCACTTAAATTAATTTTTGTCATTGATCTGTTTCATTCCACTTAAATTAATTTTTGTCATTGATCTGTTTCATTCCACTTAAATTAATTTTTGTCATTGATCTGTTTCATTCCACTTAAATTAATTTTTGTCATTGATCTGTTTCATTCCACTTAAATTAATTTTTGTCATTGATCTGTTTCATTCCACTTAAATTAATTTTTGTCATTGATCTGTTTCATTCCACTTAAATTAATTTTTGTCATTGATCTGTTTCATTCCACTTAAATTAATTTTTGTCATTGATCTGTTTCATTCCACTTAAATTAATTTTTGTCATTGATCTGTTTCATTCCACTTAAATTAATTTTTGTCATTGATCTGTTTCATTCCACTTAAATTAATTTTTGTCATTGATCTGTTTCATTCCACTTAAATTAATTTTTGTCATTGATCTGTTTCATTCCACTTAAATAAATTTTTGTCATTGATCTGTTTCATTCCACTTAAATTAATTTTTGTCATTGATCTGTTTCATTCCACTTAAATTAATTTTTGTCATTGATCTGTTTCATTCCACTTAAATTAATTTTTGTCATTGATCTGTTTCATTCCACTTAAATTAATTTTTGTCATTGATCTGTTTCATTCCACTTAAATTAATTTTTGTCATTGATCTGTTTCATTCCACTTAAATTAATTTTTGTCATTGATCTGTTTCATTCCACTTAAATTAATTTTTGTCATTGATCTGTTTCATTCCACTTAAATTAATTTTTGTCATTGATCTGTTTCATTCCACTTAAATTAATTTTTGTCATTGGTCTGTTTCATTCCACTTAAATTAATTTTTGTCATTGATCTGTTTCATTCCACTTAAATTAATTTTTGTCATTGATCTGTTTCATTCCACTTAAATTAATTTTTGTCATTGATCTGTTTCATTCCACTTAAATTAATTTTTGTCATTGATCTGTTTCATTCCACTTAAATTAATTTTTGTCATTGATCTGTTTCATTCCACTTAAATTAATTTTTGTCATTGATCTGTTTCATTCCACTTAAATAAATTTTTGTCATTGATCTGTTTCATTCCACTTAAATAAATTTTTGTCATTGATCTGTTTCATTCCACTTAAATAAATTTTTGTCATTGATCTGTTTCATTCCACTTAAATAAATTTTTGTCATTGATCTGTTTCATTCCACTTAAATTAATTTTTGTCATTGGTCTGTTTCATTCCACTTAAATTAATTTTTGTCATTGATCTGTTTCATTCCACTTAAATTAATTTTTGTCATTGATCTGTTTCATTCCACTTAAATTAATTTTTGTCATTGATCTGTTTCATTCCACTTAAATAAATTTTTGTCATTGGTCTGTTTCATTCCACTTAAATAAATTTTTGTCATTGATCTGTTTCATTCCACTTAAATTAATTTTTGTCATTGGTCTGTTTCATTCCACTTAAATTAATTTTTGTCATTGGTCTGTTTCATTCCACTTAAATTAATTTTTGTCATTGATCTGTTTCATTCCACTTAAATTAATTTTTGTCATTGATCTGTTTCATTCCACTTAAATTAATTTTTGTCATTGATCTGTTTCATTCCACTTAAATTAATTTTTGTCATTGATCTGTTTCATTCCACTTAAATTAATTTTTGTCATTGATCTGTTTCATTCCACTTAAATTAATTTTTGTCATTGATCTGTTTCATTCCACTTAAATAAATTTTTGTCATTGGTCTGTTTCATTCCACTTAAATAAATTTTTGTCATTGATCTGTTTCATTCCACTTAAATTAATTTTTGTCATTGATCTGTTTCATTCCACTTAAATAAATTTTTGTCATTGATCTGTTTCATTCCACTTAAATAAATTTTTGTCATTGATCTGTTTCATTCCACTTAAATAAATTTTTGTCATTGATCTGTTTCATTCCACTTAAATTAATTTTTGTCATTGATCTGTTTCATTCCACTTAAATTAATTTTTGTCATTGATCTGTTTCATTCCACTTAAATAAATTTTTGTCATTGATCTGTTTCATTCCACTTAAATTAATTTTTGTCATTGATCTGTTTCATTCCACTTAAATAAATTTTTGTCATTGATCTGTTTCATTCCACTTAAATAAATTTTTGTCATTGATCTGTTTCATTCCACTTAAATAAATTTTTGTCATTGATCTGTTTCATTCCACTTAAATTAATTTTTGTCATTGGTCTGTTTCATTCCACTTAAATTAATTTTTGTCATTGATCTGTTTCATTCCACTTAAATTAATTTTTGTCATTGATCTGTTTCATTCCACTTAAATAAATTTTTGTCGTTGATCTGTTTCATTCCACTTAAATAAATTTTTGTCATTGATCTGTTTCATTCCACTTAAATTAATTTTTGTCATTGATCTGTTTCATTCCACTTAAATTAATTTTTGTCATTGGTCTGTTTCATTCCACTTAAATTAATTTTTGTCATTGATCTGTTTCATTCCACTTAAATTAATTTTTGTCATTGATCTGTTTCATTCCACTTAAATTAATTTTTGTCATTGATCTGTTTCATTCTACTTAAATTAATTTTTGTCATTGATCTGTTTCATTCCACTTAAATTAATTTTTGTCATTGATCTGTTTCATTCCACTTAAATTAATTTTTGTCATTGGTCTATTTCATTCCACTTAAATTAATTTTTGTCATTGATCTGTTTCATTCCACTTAAATTAGTTTTTGTCATTGATCTGTTTCATTCCACTAAAATTAATTTTTGTCATTGATCTGTTTCATTCCACTTAAATTAATTTTTGTCATTGATCTGTTTCATTCCACTTAAATTAATTTTTGTCATTGATCTGTTTCATTCCACTTAAATTAATTTTTGTCATTGATCTGTTTCATTCCACTTAAATTAATTTTTGTCATTGGTCTGTTTCATTCCACTTAAATTAATTTTTGTCATTGGTCTTTTTCATTCCACTTAAATTAATTTTTGTCATTGATCTGTTTCATTCCACTTAAATTAATTTTTGTCATTGATCTGTTTCATTCCACTTAAATTAATTTTTGTCATTGATCTGTTTCATTCCACTTAAATTAATTTTTGTCATTGATCTGTTTCATTCCACTTAAATTAATTTTTGTCATTGATCTGTTTCATTCCACTTAAATAAATTTTTGTCATTGATCTGTTTCATTCCACTTAAATTAATTTTTGTCATTGGTCTGTTTCATTCCACTTAAATTAATTTTTGTCATTGATCTGTTTCATTCCACTTAAATTAATTTTTGTCATTGATCTGTTTCATTCCACTTAAATTAATTTTTGTCATTGATCTGTTTCATTCCACTTAAATTAATTTTTGTCATTGATCTGTTTCATTCCACTTAAATTAATTTTTGTCATTGATCTGTTTCATTCCACTTAAATAAATTTTTGTCATTGATCTGTTTCATTCCACTTAAATTAATTTTTGTCATTGGTCTGTTTCATTCCACTTAAATTAATTTTTGTCATTGATCTGTTTCATTCCACTTAAATTAATTTTTGTCATTGATCTGTTTCATTCCACTTAAATAAATTTTTGTCATTGATCTGTTTCATTCCACTTAAATTAATTTTTGTCATTGGTCTGTTTCATTCCACTTAAATTAATTTTTGTCATTGATCTGTTTCATTCCACTTAAATTAATTTTTGTCATTGATCTGTTTCATTCCACTTAAATTAATTTTTGTCATTGATCTGTTTCATTCCACTTAAATTAATTTTTGTCATTGATCTGTTTCATTCCACTTAAATTAATTTTTGTCATTGATCTGTTTCATTCCACTTAAATAAATTTTTGTCATTGATCTGTTTCATTCCACTTAAATTAATTTTTGTCATTGGTCTGTTTCATTCCACTTAAATTAATTTTTGTCATTGATCTGTTTCATTCCACTTAAATAAATTTTTGTCATTGATCTGTTTCATTCCACTTAAATTAATTTTTGTCATTGATCTGTTTCATTCCACTTAAATTAATTTTTGTCATTGATCTGTTTCATTCCACTTAAATAAATTTTTGTCATTGATCTGTTTCATTCCACTTAAATTAATTTTTGTCATTGGTCTGTTTCATTCCACTTAAATAAATTTTTGTCATTGATCTGTTTCATTCCACTTAAATTAATTTTTGTCATTGATCTGTTTCATTCCACTTAAATTAATTTTTGTCATTGATCTGTTTCATTCCACTTAAATTAATTTTTGTCATTGATCTGTTTCATTCCACTTAAATTAATTTTTGTCATTGATCTGTTTCATTCCACTTAAATAAATTTTTGTCATTGATCTGTTTCATTCCACTTAAATTAATTTTTGTCATTGATCTGTTTCATTCCACTTAAATTAATTTTTGTCATTGATCTGTTTCATTCCACTTAAATTAATTTTTGTCATTGATCTGTTTCATTCCACTTAAATAAATTTTTGTCATTGGTCTGTTTCATTCCACTTAAATAAATTTTTGTCATTGATCTGTTTCATTCCACTTAAATAAATTTTTGTCATTGATCTGTTTCATTCCACTTAAATTAATTTTTGTCATTGATCTGTTTCATTCCACTTAAATTAATTTTTGTCATTGATCTGTTTCATTCCACTTAAATAAATTTTTGTCATTGATCTGTTTCATTCCACTTAAATTAATTTTTGTCATTGGTCTGTTTCATTCCACTTAAATTAATTTTTGTCATTGATCTGTTTCATTCCACTTAAATTAATTTTTGTCATTGATCTGTTTCATTCCACTTAAATTAATTTTTGTCATTGATCTGTTTCATTCCACTTAAATTAATTTTTGTCATTGATCTGTTTCATTCCACTTAAATAAATTTTTGTCATTGATCTGTTTCATTCCACTTAAATTAATTTTTGTCATTGGTCTGTTTCATTCCACTTAAATTAATTTTTGTCATTGATCTGTTTCATTCCACTTAAATAAATTTTTGTCATTGATCTGTTTCATTCCACTTAAATTAATTTTTGTCATTGATCTGTTTTATTCCACTTAAATTAATTTTTGTCATTGATCTGTTTCATTCCACTTAAATAAATTTTTGTCATTGATCTGTTTCATTCCACTTAAATTAATTTTTGTCATTGGTCTGTTTCATTCCACTTAAATTAATTTTTGTCATTGATCTGTTTCATTCCACTTAAATTAATTTTTGTCATTGATCTGTTTCATTCCACTTAAATAAATTTTTGTCATTGATCTGTTTCATTCCACTTAAATTAATTTTTGTCATTGGTCTGTTTCATTCCACTTAAATTAATTTTTGTCATTGATCTGTTTCATTCCACTTAAATTAATTTTTGTCATTGATCTGTTTCATTCCACTTAAATTAATTTTTGTCATTGATCTGTTTCATTCCACTTAAATTAATTTTTGTCATTGATCTGTTTCATTCCACTTAAATTAATTTTTTCATTGATCTGTTTCATTCCACTTAAATAAATTTTTGTCATTTATCTGTTTCATTCCACTTAAATTAATTTTTGTCATTGATCTGTTTCATTCCACTTAAATTAATTTTTGTCATTGATCTGTTTCATTCCACTTAAATTAATTTTTGTCATTGATCTGTTTCATTCCACTTAAATTAATTTTTGTCATTGATCTGTTTCATTCCACTTAAATAAATTTTTGTCATTGATCTGTTTCATTCCACTTAAATTAATTTTTGTCATTGGTCTGTTTCATTCCACTTAAATTAATTTTTGTCATTGATCTGTTTCATTCCACTTAAATTAATTTTTGTCATTGATCTGTTTCATTCCACTTAAATTAATTTTTGTCATTGATCTGTTTCATTCCACTTAAATTAATTTTTGTCATTGATCTGTTTCATTCCACTTAAATTAATTTTTGTCATTGATCTGTTTCATTCCACTTAAATAAATTTTTGTCATTGATCTGTTTCATTCCACTTAAATTAATTTTTGTCATTGGTCTGTTTCATTCCACTTAAATTAATTTTTGTCATTGATCTGTTTCATTCCACTTAAATTAATTTTTGTCATTGATCTGTTTCATTCCACTTAAATAAATTTTTGTCATTGATCTGTTTCATTCCACTTAAATTAATTTTTGTCATTGGTCTGTTTCATTCCACTTAAATTAATTTTTGTCATTGATCTGTTTCATTCCACTTAAATTAATTTTTGTCATTGATCTGTTTCATTCCACTTAAATAATTTTTGTCATTGATCTGTTTCATTCCACTTAAATTAATTTTTGTCATTGATCTGTTTCATTCCACTTAAATTAATTTTTGTCATTGATCTGTTTCATTCCACTTAAATAAATTTTTGTCATTGATCTGTTTCATTCCACTTAAATTAATTTTTGTCATTGGTCTGTTTCATTCCACTTAAATTAATTTTTGTCATTGATCTGTTTCATTCCACTTAAATAATTTTTGTCATTGATCTGTTTCATTCCACTTAAATTAATTTTTGTCATTGATCTGTTTCATTCCACTTAAATTAATTTTTGTCATTGATCTGTTTTCATTCCACTTAAATAAATTTTTGTCATTGATCTATTTCATTCCACTTAAATTAATTTTTGTCATTGGTCTGTTTCATTCCACTTAAATAAATTTTTGTCATTGATCTGTTTCATTCCACTTAAATTAATTTTTGTCATTGATCTGTTTCATTCCACTTAAATTAATTTTTGTCATTGATTTGTTTCATTCCACTTAAATTAATTTTTGTCATTGATCTGTTTCATTCCACTTAAATTAATTTTTGTCATTGATCTGTTTCATTCCACTTAAATAAATTTTTGTCATTGATCTGTTTCATTCCACTTAAATTAATTTTTGTCATTGATCTGTTTCATTCCACTTAAATTAATTTTTGTCATTGATCTGTTTCATTCCACTTAAATTAATTTTTGTCATTGATCTGTTTCATTCCACTTAAATAATTTTTGTCATTGGTCTGTTTCATTCCACTTAAATAAATTTTTGTCATTGATCTGTTTCATTCCACTTAAATAAATTTTTGTCATTGATCTGTTTCATTCCACTTAAATTAATTTTTGTCATTGATCTGTTTCATTCCACTTAAATTAATTTTTGTCATTGATCTGTTTCATTCCACTTAAATAAATTTTTGTCATTGATCTGTTTCATTCCACTTAAATTAATTTTTGTCATTGGTCTGTTTCATTCCACTTAAATTAATTTTTGTCATTGATCTGTTTCATTCCACTTAAATTAATTTTTGTCATTGATCTGTTTCATTCCACTTAAATTAATTTTTGTCATTGATCTGTTTCATTCCACTTAAATTAATTTTTGTCATTGATCTGTTTCATTCCACTTAAATAAATTTTTGTCATTGATCTGTTTCATTCCACTTAAATTAATTTTTGTCATTGGTCTGTTTCATTCCACTTAAATTAATTTTTGTCATTGATCTGTTTCATTCCACTTAAATAAATTTTTGTCATTGATCTGTTTCATTCCACTTAAATTAATTTTTGTCATTGATCTGTTTCATTCCACTTAAATTAATTTTTGTCATTGATCTGTTTCATTCCACTTAAATAAATTTTTGTCATTGATCTGTTTCATTCCACTTAAATTAATTTTTGTCATTGGTCTGTTTCATTCCACTTAAATTAATTTTTGTCATTGATCTGTTTCATTCCACTTAAATTAATTTTTGTCATTGATCTGTTTCATTCCACTTAAATAAATTTTTGTCATTGATCTGTTTCATTCCACTTAAATTAATTTTTGTCATTGGTCTGTTTCATTCCACTTAAATTAATTTTTGTCATTGATCTGTTTCATTCCACTTAAATTAATTTTTGTCATTGATCTGTTTCATTCCACTTAAATTAATTTTTGTCATTGATCTGTTTCATTCCACTTAAATTAATTTTTGTCATTGATCTGTTTCATTCCACTTAAATTAATTTTTTCATTGATCTGTTTCATTCCACTTAAATAAATTTTTGTCATTTATCTGTTTCATTCCACTTAAATTAATTTTTGTCATTGATCTGTTTCATTCCACTTAAATTAATTTTTGTCATTGATCTGTTTCATTCCACTTAAATTAATTTTTGTCATTGATCTGTTTCATTCCACTTAAATTAATTTTTGTCATTGATCTGTTTCATTCCACTTAAATAAATTTTTGTCATTGGTCTGTTTTATTCCACTTAAATAAATTTTTGTCATTGATCTGTTTCATTCCACTTAAATAAATTTTTGTCATTGATCTGTTTCATTCCACTTAAATTAATTTTTGTCATTGATCTGTTTCATTCCACTTAAATTAATTTTTGTCATTGATCTGTTTCATTCCACTTAAATAAATTTTTGTCATTGATCTGTTTCATTCCACTTAAATTAATTTTTGTCATTGGTCTGTTTCATTCCACTTAAATTAATTTTTGTCATTGATCTGTTTCATTCCACTTAAATTAATTTTTGTCATTGATCTGTTTCATTCCACTTAAATTAATTTTTGTCATTGATCTGTTTCATTCCACTTAAATTAATTTTTGTCATTGATCTGTTTCATTCCACTTAAATTAATTTTTGTCATTGATCTGTTTCATTCCACTTAAATTAATTTTTGTCATTGATCTGTTTCATTCCACTTAAATTAATTTTTGTCATTGATCTGTTTCATTCCACTTAAATTAATTTTTTCATTGATCTGTTTCATTCCACTTAAATAAATTTTTGTCATTGATCTGTTTCATTCCACTTAAATTAATTTTTGTCATTGGTCTGTTTCATTCCACTTAAATTAATTTTTGTCATTGATCTGTTTCATTCCACTTAAATAAATTTTTGTCATTGATCTGTTTCATTCCACTTAAATTAATTTTTGTCATTGATCTGTTTCATTCCACTTAAATTAATTTTTGTCATTGATCTGTTTCATTCCACTTAAATAAATTTTTGTCATTGATCTGTTTCATTCCACTTAAATTAATTTTTGTCATTGGTCTGTTTCATTCCACTTAAATTAATTTTTGTCATTGATCTGTTTCATTCCACTTAAATTAATTTTTGTCATTGATCTGTTTCATTCCACTTAAATTAATTTTTGTCATTGATCTGTTTCATTCCACTTAAATTAATTTTTGTCATTGATCTGTTTCATTCCACTTAAATTAATTTTTGTCATTGATCTGTTTCATTCCACTTAAATAAATTTTTGTCATTGATCTGTTTCATTCCACTTAAATTAATTTTTGTCATTGGTCTGTTTCATTCCACTTAAATTAATTTTTGTCATTGATCTGTTGCATTCCACTTAAATTAATTTTTGTCATTGATCTGTTTCATTCCACTTAAATTAATTTTTGTCATTGATCTGTTTCATTCCACTTAAATTAATTTTTGTCATTGATCTGTTTCATTCCACTTAAATTAATTTTTGTCATTGATCTGTTTCATTCCACTTAAATAAATTTTTGTCATTGATCTGTTTCATTCCACTTAAATTAATTTTTGTCATTGGTCTGTTTCATTCCACTTAAATTAATTTTTGTCATTGATCTGTTTCATTCCACTTAAATAAATTTTTGTCCTTGATCTGTTTCATTCCACTTAAATTAATTTTTGTCATTGATCTGTTTCATTCCACTTAAATTAATTTTTGTCATTGATCTGTTTCATTCCACTTAAATAAATTTTTGTCATTGATCTGTTTCATTCCACTTAAATTAATTTTTGTCATTGGTCTGTTTCATTCCACTTAAATTAATTTTTGTCATTGATCTGTTTCATTCCACTTAAATTAATTTTTGTCATTGATCTGTTTCATTCCACTTAAATTAATTTTTGTCATTGATCTGTTTCATTCCACTTAAATTAATTTTTGTCATTGATCTGTTTCATTCCACTTAAATTAATTTTTGTCATTGATCTGTTTCATTCCACTTAAATAAATTTTTGTCATTGATCTGTTTCATTCCACTTAAATTAATTTTTGTCATTGGTCTGTTTCATTCCACTTAAATTAATTTTTGTCATTGATCTGTTTCATTCCACTTAAATTAATTTTTGTCATTGATCTGTTTCATTCCACTTAAATTAATTTTTGTCATTGATCTGTTTCATTCCACTTAAATTAATTTTTGTCATTGATCTGTTTCATTCCACTTAAATTAATTTTTGTCATTGATCTGTTTCATTCCACTTAAATAAATTTTTGTCATTGATCTGTTTCATTCCACTTAAATTAATTTTTGTCATTGATCTGTTTCATTCCACTTAAATTAATTTTTGTCATTGGTCTGTTTCATTCCACTTAAATTAATTTTTGTCATTGATCTGTTTCATTCCACTTAAATTAATTTTTGTCATTGATCTGTTTCATTCCACTTAAATTAATTTTTGTCATTGATCTGTTTCATTCCACTTAAATTAATTTTTGTCATTGATCTGTTTCATTCCACTTAAATTAATTTTTGTCATTGATCTGTTTCATTCCACTTAAATAAATTTTTGTCATTGATCTGTTTCATTCCACTTAAATTAATTTTTGTCATTGGTCTGTTTCATTCCACTTAAATTAATTTTTGTCATTGATCTGTTTCATTCCACTTAAATTAATTTTTGTCATTGATCTGTTTCATTCCACTTAAATTAATTTTTGTCATTGATCTGTTTCATTCCACTTAAATTAATTTTTGTCATTGATCTGTTTCATTCCACTTAAATAAATTTTTGTCATTGATCTGTTTCATTCCACTTAAATTAATTTTTGTCATTGGTCTGTTTCATTCCACTTAAATTAATTTTTGTCATTGATCTGTTTCATTCCACTTAAATTAATTTTTGTCATTGATCTGTTTCATTCCACTTAAATAAATTTTTGTCATTGATCTGTTTCATTCCACTTAAATAAATTTTTGTCATTAATCTGTTTCATTCCACTTAAATTAATTTTTGTCATTGATCTGTTTCATTCCACTTAAATTAATTTTTGTCATTGATCTGTTTCATTCCACTTAAATAAATTTTTGTCATTGATCTGTTTCATTCCACTTAAATAAATTTTTGTCATTGGTCTGTTTCATTCCACTTAAATTAATTTTTGTCATTGGTCTGTTTCATTCCACTTAAATTAATTTTTGTCATTGATCTGTTTCATTCCACTTAAATTAATTTTTGTCATTGATCTGTTTCATTCCACTTAAATTAATTTTTGTCATTGATCTGTTTCATTCCACTTAAATTAATTTTTGTCATTGATCTGTTTCATTCCACTTAAATTAATTTTTGTCATTGATCTGTTTCATTCCACTTAAATTAATTTTTGTCATTGATCTGTTTCATTCCACTTAAATTAATTTTTGTCATTGGTCTGTTCCATTCCACTTAAATTAATTTTTGTCATTGGTCTGTTCCATTCCACTTAAATTAATTTTTGTCATTGGTCTGTTCCATTCCACTTAAATTAATTTTTGTCATTGATCTGTTTCATTCCACTTAAATTAATTTTTGTCATTGGTCTGTTTCATTCCACTTAAATTAATTTTTGTCATTGATCTGTTTCATTCCACTTAAATAAATTTTTGTCATTGATCTGTTTCATTCCACTTAAATTAATTTTTGTCATTGGTCTGTTTCATTCCACTTAAATTAATTTTTGTCATTGGTCTGTTTCATTCCACTTAAATTAATTTTTGTCATTGATCTGTTTCATTCCACTTAAATTAATTTTTGTCATTGATCTGTTTCATTCCACTTAAATTAATTTTTGTCATTGATCTGTTTCATTCCACTTAAATTAATTTTTGTCATTGATCTGTTTCATTCCACTTAAATTAATTTTTGTCATTGATCTGTTTCATTCCACTTAAATTAATTTTTGTCATTGATCTGTTTCATTCCACTTAAATTAATTTTTGTCATTGGTCTGTTCCATTCCACTAAAATTAATTTTTGTCATTGGTCTGTTCCATTCCACTTAAATTAATTTTTGTCATTGGTCTGTTCCATTCCACTTAAATTAATTTTTGTCATTGATCTGTTTCATTCCACTTAAATTAATTTTTGTCATTGGTCTGTTCCATTCCACTTAAATTAATTTTTGTCATTGGTCTGTTCCATTCCACTTAAATTAATTTTTGTCATTGGTCTGTTCCATTCCACTTAAATTAATTTTTGTCATTGGTCTGTTCCATTCCACTTAAATTAATTTTTGTCATTGATCTGTTTCATTCCACTTAAATTAATTTTTGTCATTGGTCTGTTCCATTCCACTTAAATTAATTTTTGTCATTGGTCTGTTCCATTCCACTTAAATTAATTTTTGTCATTGGTCTGTTCCATTCCACTTAAATTAATTTTTGTCATTGGTCTGTTCCATTCCACTTAAATTAATTTTTGTCATTGATCTGTTTCATTCCACTTAAATTAATTTTTGTCATTGGTCTGTTCCATTCCACTTAAATTAATTTTTGTCATTGGTCTGTTTAATTCCACTTAAATTAATTTTTGTCATTGATCTGTTCCATTCCACTTAAATTAATTTTTGTCATTGGTCTGTTTCATTCCACTTAAATTAATTTTTGTCATTGATCTGTTTAATTCCACTTAAATTAATTTTTGTCATTGATCTGTTTCATTCCACTTAAATTAATTTTTGTCATTGGTCTGTTTCATTCCACTTAAATTAATTTTTGTCATTGATCTGTTCCATTCCACTTAAATTAATTTTTGTCATTGGTCTGTTTCATTCCACTTAAATTAATTTTTGTCATTGATCTGTTTAATTCCACTTAAATTAATTTTTGTCATTGATCTGTTCCATTCCACTTAAATTAATTTTTGTCATTGGTCTGTTCCATTCCACTTAAATTAATTTTTGTCATTGGTCTGTTCCATTCCACTTAAATTAATTTTTGTCATTGGTCTGTTCCATTCCACTTAAATTAATTTTTGTCATTGATCTGTTTCATTCCACTTAAATTAATTTTTGTCATTGGTCTGTTCTATTCCACTTAAATTAATTTTTGTCATTGGTCTGTTTAATTCCACTTAAATTAATTTTTGTCATTGATCTGTTCCATTCCACTTAAATTAATTTTTGTCATTGGTCTGTTTCATTCCACTTAAATTAATTTTTGTCATTGATCTGTTTAATTCCACTTAAATTAATTTTTGTCATTGATCTGTTTCATTCCACTTAAATTAATTTTTGTCATTGGTCTGTTTAATTCCACTTAAATTAATTTTTGTCATTGATCTGTTCCATTCCACTTAAATTAATTTTTGTCATTGGTCTGTTTCATTCCACTTAAATTTATTTTTGTCATTGATCTGTTTAATTCCACTTAAATTAATTTTTGTCATTGATCTGTTCCATTCCACTTAAATTAATTTTTGTCATTGGTCTGTTCCATTCCACTTAAATTAATTTTTGTCCTTGGTCTGTTTAATTCCACTTAAATTAATTTTTGTCATTGATCTGTTCCATTCCACTTAAATTAATTTTTGTCATTGGTCTGTTTCATTCCACTTAAATTAATTTTTGTCATTGATCTGTTTAATTCCACTTAAATTAATTTTTGTCATTGATCTGTTTCATTCCACTTAAATTAATTTTTGTCATTGGTCTGTTTCATTCCACTTAAATTAATTTTTGTCATTGGTCTGTTTCATTCCACTTAAATTAATTTTTGTCATTGATCTGTTTCATTCCACTTAAATTAATTTTTGTCATTGGTCTGTTTCATTCCACTTAAATTAATTTTTGTCATTGATCTGTTTCATTCCACTTAAATTAATTTTTGTCATTGATCTGTTTCATTCCACTTAAATTAATTTTTGTCATTGGTCTGTTCCATTTAAATTTATCCGTTTTCACGTACAATGTAAACAATTTCTTGTTGAGCCTTACTTTTAAATATTCAATATCTGATCAATTTCAATTATCGTTTCTAAATTTTTTTGGATGATGATTCATTGTTCGTATTATTTGGATTCTTCGGACTACTGTTCTCATCATGTGTACTATTTTCGAAACGCTTCAGCCGATGTAACCTCCGACCTTCTTCATGTGTATCTTGTTAAACTCGGGAATCGTTTTGTATAACTCTGAAATCTGTTTGTCGAACACTTGAATCTTTCTGTCGGACTCGGGAATCTGCACAAAGAAAATAAAAAGGTAGATTTATGGCTCCTAAAAGTCATAGTAGAATTGTCCGCAAGGAACCGTAGCGTAGTGGATAAAACTATTTGGTAAAATTCAGATGTTGAATGATTGCCTCATTCATCCTTTTCCTCCAGTTGCTATTTAGTCTTGATAAGTGTTGACCCAATAAGTTTTATTCGTTTGTCTCTCCCGCATACATTTAGAATAGCATCTTTACCGTTAACCGCGCATAATGAATGGACGCACCTTAAAAATATCCGGGTTTTCCCGCAAATGAGGATGGTTTCTTAGTATGGTTGCGTTAAATTAACTTACTTTGTATCCTTTATCCTCCGAATCACTTCCGCCGCAGGTGGTTACGTCATCGCTAATAGAAATCAAAGCAAATGGCGTCAAAATGTCCCACCCTTACACACACACACACACACACACACACACACACACATATATATATATATATATATATATATATATATATATATATATATATATATATATATATATATATATATATATATAATGCATATAACATGTACGTGCATGGTTTTCAAAATGAACAAATATATAGGAAATGAAAGAGACACCCACACGTACTCCCGCAAGTAGATTCTTTCGTGTTCGAAGTCAGTTGTTCCATGTGATAATGTTGGGCATTGATAAATCACGTACGTTTGTTGTTCCAATCAAGCCAAAACTTGAAAGGATTTCGTAAATCCATAATATAACGCCCACCATACCAGGCGTGTCCACAACCACCACGACGCCTACTCTCGCAATTTCCGATGAAGCGATGCGAATATTGTTTTTGTTCATTATTATTATTTACTCACTAGAAGTAGTCATACAAGCCATCATCAAAGATTTATCTTTGAGAACAACTTCTGGTGTTCTCTGGAGTCTGGGTGACAAAAAAGTCTCCCCAGATTTTCAGTACACTCCATCTCTTTCGATAACCTTTGTAAAAGAATTTGCGTTATCGCAACAGCCGTTTACCATTGATTTTTCGTTGCCAGCGACCATTGGTCTTCACTGGAATTTGGGTGGCACGTCAAGGTTCCAATTTTCTTTGAACTCATCTGCGGAAGCCTTGGCTAGTGCTTTTTACTCTTTGGTCATTCCATCCTCTTTGGCCCTCCTTATTTATGTTGTGTGGTGGCAGTTTATGGTGGCATACACACAAAAAAAGGGGAGGCCGGAACGCAGGAGTGCATGAGTGTACCTTACAATTATACCGTTTCAGTGATGTTCCTTTGTGTATTATTATTATTATTATTATTATTATTATTATTATTATTATTATTATTATTATTATCATCATCTATATATTAATACGATAGCGTGTCTGTTCTTTTGGGTGTAACGCTTACACCCGGATCGTTTAATTGTGATGTTCTTCTATTTCTTGTCATAAGTAATTTTACCACGATTTCTTCATAACTTTTTATTTCGGTTTCGATTCAAGCTAATGCACCCAAGTCATATGGATATAGTTTTTGTTTTTGAAATCACAACCTTATAACATATAAAAACGATAGAACATTAACTCTATAATAATATATACGACATCTGCAAGAATTAAAATATCATATTTAAGCGTATTTTACGACCGGGCTTTACAGCGCGTTCATGCTAGCTTAGATAAATACTTTTGCAGTTTAAAAAGAAGAGCTACAATAATACCAGAGTGTCTCCATTTACGCTGAACATCCACAGAATGCCAACATCAATATATTTACATATGAATGAGTCCCCTGTGGAATTTCCACAGGTCCCGCTAGTTGTTGTTGTTGTTGTTGTTGTTGTTGTTGTTGTTGTTCTATGGATGTTCAGGATAAATGGAGACGCCCTGATATTATTGTAGCTCTTGTGTTAAAATAACTACGGATGGCAGTGATGGCTGAGAATGCAGTTAGGAGATTCGAAGTTCCTATCCGTCGCGGTTACCACCTGACGAAGGCCAGAGGAATAGTTGGCAGAAACGTTGTGAATAAAACAAACCAATAAAAGATGAAAAACAACAACTAATAAAGATGAGACTAATAGTCCGAAATAAAAATAAATTAATAAGCAAAATGGGATTTACATAAACGGTTTAACTTCTTACAGAATTTTTTAGTCCTAAAATTTCACTCTTTCATAATAGATGAAAGTGCGTGAATTTAACCAAAAAGTGTAGAGAATATTGTTGTGAACAAGCTTTGTGATGATTTCAAACTGTTAGAATTGAGTGCAAATCCTTTAACGTGTCCGATATTTGTTCCGGGACTTGTTTTAGCTAAAATTAGACATTGGGTTCGGAATAAATTGGAAAATTAGCCAAATTTTACCCTTCAACAAATAGTGGAAGAATGCCATAGGTTCGTACGCGTACACTAAGATTCAGAACACATCGAATAATCTAACAAAGCAAGCATGAAGGAAGTTACATTAGTAGAAAAAATAATCGAATGTTCACTATAAATCAAGCCAGTTCAAAATATCTAATTCTAAATAAACTATATGTAGTTTCATCAATAATGGACTAGATGTAATTTCATAATAAATAAACTAGATGTAATTTATAATTAATAGACTAGATGCAGTTTCATTAGTACTGGACTAAATATGATTTCATCATTAATGGAATAGATATGATTTCAGAATTAATAGACTATATGTAATTTTTTTATTAATAGATTAGATGTAGTTTCATCATTAATGGACTAGATGTGATTTTATTATAAATACACTCAGAGTGATTTAAAAATGAATCGACTAGATGTAGTTTCATTATTAATAGACTAGATATGATTTCATCATTGATAGACTAAGTGTGATTTCGCCATTAATAAACTAGATGTAGTTTTATCAGTAATGGAAATATGTGATTTTATAAGTATTAGACTAGATGTAGTTTGATTATTATTAGACAAGATGTGATTTCATAAATAACAGACTAGATATAGTTTCATCATTAACGGACAAGATGTGATTTCATAATTAATAGACTACATGTAGTTTGATCATTAATAGACTAGATGTGATTTCATAAATAATAGATTTGATGTGATTTCATCATTAATGGAAAAGATGTGATTTAATCATTAATAGACTAGATGTGATTTCATAATTAATGGACTAGACGTGATTGTAATAGTGTATAGGACCAGTGCATCTCTTGGCGAAGTGTAAACGCTTTCGATATATCAAGCTATTTGATAAGGTCTGGCACACTAGTTACTAGACTTGCTAGCTATGGACTATCTGTAAATGTCTTCTCAACTATCAACTATATTCTGTTTCGTTTATAAAAGTAGTTGCTGATGGGTAGAAAGCTTTTGTTACTTACGTTCGAATCATTTTTTTTCTACAATCTAATCGAATTGTCATTTTCTTTGATAGGAATCTTTAAATGATCTAAAATGAAAGTACTCTCTTTGATGTTGTCAGAAAAGATGATTGGCTCATTCTACTGCTCCGGAAAGTATATGAACTCTAATTGAATCTGCTGCCTACATCAGATTCGGATACCTCCAAAGATGGGATACTGTTGCCACATACTGAGAGGATCCGCTCACTTTTTCCTACATTGACATAATCCAAAATCCATTTACAATCTAGTGGAATGATCTCTTTTCTTCCAGAAAATACATTTGTTGAATGGATTCCTATTAACATTTATTATTTATTTTCGTGTTTTAAGCGATCTTCGGTACTCTAGAGTGAGCAGCCATCTTTGTTTTCATTTTAACTTAAGCACTCATCACTACTTGTTTTTGAAATTTAATAAACGCATTAAAATAAGTTAAAACACGAAAATCTTATCCAGGTAGGCAGAAGCGAAAGTTAACTTGCTTTTGATAACATTCATTTGTTATATATTTGTTTCTTAGCCACATTTTCGTAGTGTTGTCTATTGTAAAAACATACCAAAAAAGTGTAAACACCAAGGGAGAATACATTATTGATTAATTATTTGTGATTTTTATATTAAACTTTTTTAAAAATTAAATTAAAACGATGACGAAAACGTAGTTGCAAAGCCAATATTTTAGTGAGGTGCGCGTCATACACAGTCAAATGATATCCTCGAGTTGCGTGGCCAAGTCGTAAAGCTGGCAGATGCAGAAGAAGAAAAAATACAAAGCGTTCATTGTATGCAATGATGTGATCGTGTTAAATTATATGATGCATAAATCAGTTTCGTACATGAATATGCGAAAATTAATGGCGTAGATGAAAACAGATAAACGTTGTGCGCCGCGTACTTTACGCTACGAAATTCCCCAACTTCAAATTTCTTACCTTATAAAATCATCCATCAGTGCGGATTAGGGTTAGCAATAAAATTGTTTCTTCGAACGAAAATGTGACAGGCTGACAAATAAACGAAATCATTTATATAGACGTATGTACGAATCTAAAAATGCTATTTTAAAAGTAGACGTGATAGACCAAAGAACATGCAATTTCAAAATTACGCATTACTGACCAATAAAAACTATTTTAACGTCTTAATACGGATTATTGCTGCCACATTTGGAAGGGGGGAGCTGAGAGGATAAAATCGATATTGTAATTCAGGTGGGGTTGATCCCTAAAGAGCGTTTCTCTCAGAAGATATATTACTCTATCGTTATTTAAATTAATTGAGTTCGACTAAGCTCCAATCTCTAGTTCCTTCTATTTCGGTATTGATCCAGAACCTGACTTAAAGCTGCTTCGGTATCTTCCGGCAGTTTACGGTAATCTGTCGATATAGTAGCCGGAAAAAAAGCCGACGTGATAAGCCAATCATCAATCAGATGATTTTTTTTTTCGTTAATATAAAAAAATCGCTTATCTGATATTCTTTTTGAAAAAGCATTGTTTTCGATCGAGGTTGTTGCTATGAAAAAAATAATTGTTTTCTTTGTTACAAAAAACTTATTCTGTTGAAATTTTTCTTGCAAAAAAATACTTCTTGGATATTTTCCATGAAAAAAAAACTTTTGATTTTCATTCACTTTCCATGTTACATCTTAAACAAAAAATATTTCTTTAAATCATTTGTTGAAAAAAAATTAATATACTTTTCTTTAAATCATTTGTTGAAAAAAAAATGAATATACTTTTCTTTAAATCATTTGTTGAAAAAAATGAATATACTTTTCTTGAAAAAAAATATATAAATATTTCTTTCATATAATAAGTTTTATGGCAGGGCTTATCATGTGTTTTCTGCGTTATTAATTTATTGTCTAACAGTGTTTGCGTCGGTTTTTCCCCGGCAATTTTTCTGGCTGTTTACCATATACTACTCGTAGATGTCGACGCGGCATTGAGACAGGTTCTTGATCAGTACTGTCCTTTCAATGAATAGTGTTCCAATGGACTCAAATCTCGAGTTCCTCCTTGTAAAACATTTCCAGCAAGAATCTGTTTACCACAAAAGAAAATTATGTTCTTTTCGTTCTACACATGCCTAACGTTTGACGGAATTTCCATGGACAGAGTTTGCAACACCTTTCGTCTGTGGAATACATTTAAGTGGGACTGCTTCACTGCATATTACAAAAAGGCCGTCTTATAATACTTATCAGAAAACGTCTCATAAGTAATCAAACTTAGTTCATACGAATGATTCTTCCTCATCATTCATTGATTTCATCTTATTAATCTTTATCCTCGAGTGTTTCTTAGCCATGATAAGTGATGAACCAGTAATGCAAAACACTGTTAATCGTAACATGTAACAACTTCCTATTCAAAACTGTTTAAACTTTAAACGATAGAATAAAGAAAATATCTTTAAATTGAGCGCGGTTGAGACGGGTGTGTTTTTTGGAAGAAAATGATATTTAAAAACTTAAGGTTGACAAAACCGCGAAAATGACATTAAAAACTTAACAGTGACAGATCAGCGAAAATTCTATTTTAAAAACTTAAGTTTGGCAGACCAACGAAAATGCTATTCAAGAACTTTAAAATGACAGGCTAACGAAAATTTTATTTTTTTTTAAATTAAGCTTGACAGACGAAAAAATGTTATTTAGAAAATTAAGTGTGACAGACAAACGAAAATTGTATCTAAATATTTAAGCTTGACAAACCAACAGAAATGCTATTTAAAACTTAAGATTAATAGACCCACGAAAATACTATTAAAAAAACTTAAGGCTTACATACCAATGAAAACTTTATTTAAAAAAATTAATGGCGACAGATCAACGAAAATGATATTTTAAAAACAAATTTAAACATGGTTGAAAGATTGACGAAAATGCTATTTATAAACTGAAGGTTCATAGCCCAACAAAATTGCTTTATTTAAAAATGTAAAGTCGACAGTCCAAAGAAAATGCTATTTTAGAAAACTTTTGTATGGTGGAGAAAAGAAACTGATATTTTAAACTTAAAAATGATAGCGAGAAGAAAATGGTTTTGGAAAATATAATTGTGATAAAAAAAAAATTATATTTCAAATTTGAGCGGAATAAAACGATAGACCACCAAACGAACGGACAGTCTCTATTATAGAAAGGCTTGGACGCAATTCAAACGTGTCATTCTTGCGAGTAAAATGACAAAAACTTTAATACGACCAAGCGTCTTATGTAAAAGCAAGGGCGTATCTTAAATGAATAATAAAAATCAAATAAGAAGTAAGTTAAGACGGGGAAGGTAGGAGTGGAGTCTGATGAAAGGTGAATTTATAAAAGAAAACGTACACAACCCAATAAAGTCCATCGGTTTCCATAATTCACTGATTCAGCAATTTGCCCTTTTTATTGTGTCATCTTTCCGGTTATGTGACCAGATCGTAGACAATGTGTATTCGCTTGGATAGAAATTTGTTTTTTCATGTATCACGGGCGAAGAAAAGATTTGTTTTTATGTATCATGAAAGAAAAAGCTGTGGCGAATATTTTGAATATCAGTTATTTTATTATATCTTTTTGATATCTATTAGTAGCAAAATAGGTGTGTCTTGCATGTGAACCTCTTCACTGGGGCCTTACAATTGGTGGGAGCATTGTGGCTAAGACATACAAATAAACTATGCTTTTTATATGGATGTACAGACGAATCTAAAAGCTCTATTTCAAAAGTACACATAAAAGATCCAAGAAATTCAATTTCAAATTTAAGCATTACTGACCAACGAAAACTATTTTAACGTCCAAAGCTGAGATACTGTTGCCGCATCTGGAACACTCTCTACAGAGCAATCTTTCCTTCCTTGGTAGAATTATACAATCGACTTCGCAATTTCGATAGGGTGATCTCTACGACCCGTTTCTTTTAGACGATACAGTGATAGTCTCTTTCTACTCTATAGTTATTTCAATGAATGGTGTTCGAGTGAGCTCCAATCATATCTTCTCCTTGTAAGATATTAACAGCAAGAACATATTTACCTATCACCACAGAAAGTGATGTTTGTTTTCTTTCTCCACGTGCCACACGTCCAACGGAATTTCTATAGACCGAGTTTCTTTGCAAGGGCTTTCGTCTATGGGACACATTAGCACGAGACTTGCAGCATTGTCGTCTTTTAATCCAATGTCAACAAATACTTATCAGTAACCGCCTCATAAACAATCAAGCTTAGTCCATGCAAGTAATTCTTCCTCATCTTTTGGCTCATATTCATTCCATCTCATTTACTTTTAACCTTCGGATGCTTCTTGGTCAGTAGTAAAAAAAAAATAAACCAGTGTTTTGAAATTATTTTAAAACTATCATTAGATTTTCAGTTATCAACAAATAGTATGCATCTGGTATTTTCATGACATGTGCAGTGCGTATGGTTCAGGAGATGCCGGCAAGTTCAAGGTCACAATAGGGGTACGTTACAGTAAGGTTTTATGTTGTTTTCTTTTCTTTTTATCTGAAGAAAGTCATCAAAAGATGAGATCGAATCAATTTTAGACAAAAAAGCTTCATGTTTCATTATCATTTGTAGCATATTCACACTTATCCATGCTCATATTAGAAACCTCACTGCTTCATAATATTCACTCGAACCACCCCTCCACTACCGCTGCTGCATCGGCATTTTCTTTATTTGGTCACACGATCTAACAATTTTATTAGCCTTTCACCAACATACCAACAATTGACATAGTACTCTCAAAGTATCAACTGAACACTCATGTGATTTCTATCTACTTATAGACGCCATAGTCAAATCTCACTACGATAACATATTCACATCCATCTACACGAAACCCACAAATAACCACAATGTTCTAAATATTAATAGCAACCGCCCATTTAACTTAAAAAACATAGTATATATATATATATATATATATATATATATATATATATATATATATATATATATATATATATATATATATATTAGCAGTATTACCCGACCTTGGTCGGGGGTTGATTTAATGCCATTTTTATGCTTATGAAATGTACGATAAAATAAATACGTAAAAATATAAATTTTCGAAAAAAAATCTCAATCGAAATTTATGAGAAGGTTAAATGAGAAAAGAGAGAATTTTAAATAAGTGTTCGTAAATGCATAAGTAATGTATAAGCAACGTGGTGTTATTGTTGTTATGAGGAGTGTTTTGTTTTGATTAGTTAGTCAAAGAAAAAATCAATTGTGGTAAGTTAATGAATTTGTCTTGGTAAAAATAAATGTTATTTAAAGTGTTAATTAAAGTCAAGTTAATGAAAAAAATGAAAGAACTATTTTTTCTAATTAACGGAACAACATTAAGAAGCTACGTCGTAAAAAAACAAAAAAGAAAGAAAGAGAAAACACGCTGTAATGGTTGTGTGTGCGTCTGCGCGTCTGTGCGTGCGCTGTGAAGTGTGTAGTAGTTGTATGAACAATTTCATAACATAAATAACGGTGTTAGCGTCGGTCTTACTCATCGCTAAGCAACGACCTGGAAAAATGGCCAGTCAGTTCCATTTGCATACGTACAATAATACATAACGAATATATGTTGCTGATACTTGTTGGAAACATTTCGATGACAAAACCTAGCTTAAAACACTGCCAGGCACACCAAGTACCTTTGTGTGAAATTTCATAAAAATCGGCCCAGTTGTTTTTGAGTCTATAACGAACGAACTCACACATACACACAAAGTTGTATTTATATAATTGTAGATATATGTGTGCGCGTGTGTGCGTGTGTGCATGTATAGTTTATGCATATGCGTTAAAATGTATGCTAAGACCACCTATATTCAGTGCATCACGTTACCAAATTTACAGAAGAGTTTGTCGCCAGTTAATCTAATATATAAATCGCACGATGTCTGTGTGTGTATGTCTGTTTCCGTTTTTTAAATTATATCTCCTCTTAGACGGATGGTCGCTTGACAGTGTGCAGTAGCTCAAAAGATTGCATATAGGGTGCAGAATATTATTAGAGGTTTTTAATTGATTAAAATAATTGATAATGGATTCAAGAAAGGAGTCCCAACTTGACAGAAATTACAACTTGACGAGCATAGCGCCTATGGCGTCGTTGTGCACATGCTCACGATCTGTAATAGAGATGTATTCATTTAGTAAATTTACAACTATATGCAAGCGGTTGTCTCTTTGGTGCAGTGCGCAGCGTCTTCGATTACTAACACCAGTGTTGCGGTTCGAGCTCCACCGTTTCTTTTTTTCTTCTTTTTTTACGTTCCGATATTCTTGACTTTTAAATGTTACGTAATAATAATACTAGAACACTTTTATATAAAAAAAAATACAGAAAAATGTTTTTATTGTATATAACAAAAATGGCATATTCCAAATATATAGGATATATTATATATCGGCTTATTTGTTACAGTCCAATAATCACGTAAATAGATCCATACGTTTATATATTTGTATGTATTAGATGCACTCCTAAATAATTAACCGATCATTATGAATTTTAATTATGTGTATATGATTATATACTTCTATTATTGGATTCACTCCTAAACTAATTAATCGATCATTATTAATTATAATTATGTATATATGATTATATAATACTGTATATATGGTTATATATTTCTATTATTGGATTCACTCCTAAACTAATTAACCGATCATGATGAATTTTAAGGGTGTGTATATGTTTAAATATTTGTATGTATCGGATTCACTCCTAAACTAATTAATCGATCATTATGTATTTTAATTATGTGTATATGATTATATATTTGTACTATCGGATTCACTCTTAAACTAATTAACCGATCATTATGAATTTTAATTATGTGTATAGTATTATGTATTTCTATACATTGGATTCACTCCTAAACTAATTAACCGATCATTATTAATTTTAATTATGTGTGCATGATTATATAGTTGTATGTATTGAATTCACTCCTAAACTAAATAACCAATCATTAATAATTTTAATTTTGTGTGTATGATCATATATTTCTATGCTTTGTTTGTCGGTAATCTGTATGGAATTTCGATCCTAATAGTTTATTTAATCCACGGAGGTAGTATGCTCTCATTCCGTCAACCATGACTGTGTAGAAGTCCTAAGTAATTTTCAAGTGTGTTTTGAGTATCGCACGCAATGAGGATTGGGTCTCCAACCTCTAGAAGAGTGTAACTTACAAATGAATATACTAAGTACTTTATCCACTACGCCGCGGTTCTTTTTTGTTTAATTTAAATAATCTGTTACAATTTAAATCATTTCAAATGAAAACTCGGTTCTTTCCTAACTTAAAGGTAATGTTCAGATAAACATTCTTAAAATCCTTTGGCAATCGCACGATATACTATAAGATAACTCGAACTATAATTGACCACATTTATCTTTGGCAACCGGGCGATGCCAACTTAAAAACAGAGTAGTTGATGGCATAGTTTCATTCTCTAAATGTCCGACGCGAACACAGACTCCATGATATTATTGTATCATTTTCGGATAGAATAGCTAATAAAAGAAAATATAGCTGTTTGAATTCACGTCCGAATCAACAAAAAATATCAGATGAAATTTTGAAAATCATTCTTTTTTGTATTACATTTTTGGGGATTGGGCGATCAAATATTTTTTTTTTTTCTTTTCAAGGAGGTGGAAGGTTATAACGTGCGTCCGGATATATATACATTACCTTTGTGTGGTATTATAAAGCTAAGGTTACATTCTTAAAAATGAACTGCATTTGAAATCAATTTGCTGTTGTTATCATTGAACATCATTCATTTTATATAGATAAGATGATTGTTGTTGGTATTCGTTTCTTTAATGTCTTTCTAGTTGGAATTTTTTCCAGAAATATATCGGGTATTTACAGGAGGGACCACGTTAAGGTTGTTATGTGTTAAGTGAAAGTGTTCTTTTTTTGTTTTTGTTTTTTGTTGGACAAACTGAATTTGAACTTGGCACACTCGGGGTGTCAGTCCGTGTCTGTAACAACATAGCGTTGTTGTCGTTGTTGTTGTTGTTGTTGCTGTTGTTGTTGCTGCTGTTGTTGCTGTTGTTGTTGTTGTTGAGAAGAAGAATCATTCATGATGATGATTTTGTCGGCATTTGTTTCCCCGATATCTACAATGATATCAGGTATTTGCGGGAGTGGGACCACGTGAAGGTTGCCAACATCCCTAAATGAAAATGTTTCTGGGTTCGAACTCGACACTCCCAGGTTGTCACTAAACCAACGTCCCTACTGTCGTTTTTATTTATCTTGTGTGTCGTTTTCAAGAACGTGGTTTTGCATAATTAACAAAGCTGCACAATCACCGTTGCTCTGACAGACGTGCTTAACAACCTAAGAAATCGTTTGAACTTATTTAAATTTTATGATGAAATGGATTAGCACCGACAGTAATCAATTTCGAACGCTTTGACGTGCGGTACATCGCATTTGCTTCGTTTAGACATTTAACTTGATTAAGAATAACTTGGAAAAACGCGACTGATTTTTCTTTACCTGTTTTTTTTTTTTTTTCAATCAAATATACAGTCTGCGTGAATAAAAACGAATAATCGTTCGTGAAAGATTTTCAATATTAAAATCTTGAAAGCACATAACATGAATAGAAATGTTGGTTCTTGTTCAGAATTCAGCCGAATTAGAAACCAATAATACAGAAAAAAATTTTAATAGTGATTTTTGTTATTATTAATATCAGGTTGACAAGAAAGTTATTGCGGTTTTTTACTTTTAAATTCAGATGAACATATCTCGGCTGAATCAAAAAGTTATTGATCGAAATAAGTACCATAAGAATCAAAATACTTTTGTCAAAGCAAAATAAGTGTCTTTATGTCAGTAACGTACAAATCTTGCGTTCTGGTGGCGATGAAGTTACAGAAGGCGGTTTTGATATTGCTTAGGGTTTTAAAGCATTTCTCACATACAAAATTGTGGAGATGCTTGAAAAAGTGGTAGTCGGTAGGTAAGAGGTCTGGAGAGTATGGCGGATGAGGCAGGATTTCGTAGCCCAATTCGTTCAACTTCTACAGAGTTGGTTTAGCAACGTGTGATCGGGCATTGTCGTGAGAGAGAATTGGGCATTTTCTGTTGGCTAATATGGGTGTTAATGTCGAAATTTCTGATGCATTTCATCCATTTGTTGACAATACTCCACCATAATGGTTTCGCCTCGTTAAGAAAAACTGTAATAGGTGAGACCAGTCGCAGACCACCAAACAATCAGCATGACCTTCTTTTTGTACAACTCCGGCTTTGGGAAGTGTCGAGAAACTTCGTTGGCGTCTAACTACTGAGCTGAACGTCGCCGGTTGTCGTAAGAACTCATTTTTCATCGCAAATCACAACCCGGTTGAGAAACGGGTCGTTCTTGTTGCGTAAAAGAAGGAGGAGGACGCTTCATAACGGCATTATTTTTGGTTGTCGTTCAACTTGTGAGACACCCATTTATCAAGTTTTGCCTTTTCAATCTCTCTCAAGTAGTTGGAAATCCTCGTATACGTTACGTCTAATCTAACAGTTGTGCATGGATTGTCTTCAACTAAGGCTCTTAATTAATCGTTGTCAACTTCGGATCATCATCTCTAAGACACTCGTCGCTACCACGAAATTTCTTAAACCACTATTGTGCTGTGCGTTCAGTAGTAGTTCCTGAGCCAAACGCTTCGTTGATATGGCGAGCTGTTTCTGCAGCTTTTCGGCCTAACTTGAATTGTAATAATAAAATTATGCGAATTTGCTTATTTTCCATTTTGCATTCAACGTTCCGAAAAGAAGACATAATTGTTTTAAAACGATTTTAATTTAAACGATTAGATAGGGCGAAATACGCTCTTTAAAATGATATACAAAATAAAGGTATTATAGTGAAATCTTACATAAATCAAAATCAAACTTACAATGGCTGCGATTTACTATTAACCGCTAAAATTTGCAAAAAGAATATTTTCTATGTAAAATGAAACTATTTAATAAATTTACGTGATTTTTTGGAATGTGACGTTTTTGTTCCATGACGAGTACGTACATTTATTTTGTTTTAATTCTGACTATTTATTTTTTTTGTTTTGTTTTGTTTTGTTTTTTAGCTTGAATTCTGGAGAACAAACGAAATTTGAATAATGGGTTGAAAAAGAATTTGCAGAAATTACAGAAGTAATGGGTTGTCAGATACTTATATCTGGGTTAGTTATAACAACTTTCTCTGTGATCACCATTAAAGTAGATGCTATTGTGTCACTATATGGATTCTTCCCGACCTCTACGAATGAGGCATAAAAATTATAATTTTTCCTTCAAATTATAAATTTACGTTAGGTTTCACCAATGTATATATGATGGAGTAAATTAGAAAGAAGGCTCAATGAACATAAAAGAGATATAAGAAATAGCAATTCTCTGAATGCATTATTCTCTCATTCATTACAGCATAATTATACTTTTAACTTCAAACAAGCAAAAATAGTTAAATTTATTTCAAATAAACAGCGCCGGAAACTTCTTGAATCAGCGGTTATCGCAAATTCAAGCACAATTAAACAACGTGGAGGTTTCTATAATGTACCTATTTACTATGCCTCCCCACGAGACAGAGTTAGACACCAGGGTCGTTTTTTAACGTGGAGAAAAGGTATAAAAATAAAAATTGTCTCAGTCGTGGAGGACTAATGCTCCACCGAAAGAGAACAAGAAATGGAAGTGCAGCATCTGAAGAACAGATGGTATTTATTTGCTCCCCCACTGAGCAAATTAGACACAAGGCCGTTTTTAATGTGAGGTAAAAACCAGCTCCCCTAAAAGGGGTCACTCTGGTTACCAAAAAATAATAATTGTCCCAGTATAGAGGGTTTCCCCTTCATTGACTGGTACAAATTATCTTAAGTGCAGCATCTGCCGGAACAGATACTACACTTTGATCTTGACCAAAAAGACCAGCGCGATTAATAAGTAGGTATTTATTTGCTTCCCCACGTAAGCATAATATGACACAAGCTTGGTTTTTATGTGAGGTGAAGGGGGAGGAAGGGGAAGGGGATGGTACATATAGGGTTGCCCCTACATGTACCAACAACTAATTGCCACAAGGGCAATGGTCACAAAGTGCAGCATCTGCCGGAACAGATACTACACTTTGCTCCCAGACACAGGTTAACCCTCTCACCCCATAGAAAGTACTACCTATAATAATTAATACATATAATCTCAATCAATAAATTACATAACAAAAACACACTCATTTCATTTTAGTTACACACCTATATTTGAATTTTAACGGACATATTTTTTCCAGAAAGAATATTAACTGCGTCATATCTTTTACAAAATACATTAACGGCTGTATGACGTTCTTAAAATCTCCCTCTCTTTAACAACGCAAGCTCCTTACCCTTTTGGGAATATCCAACGTCTTTTTTCGTTTCTGAAATGGAACAGTGTCACACTTTTCACGAGAAAATTTTCAAATATTTGTACTGGTGTTTTTCTTTTCTTAATTTCATTCATCCAGAGGAACTCTCCAAATAAAGAGGAAACGCTAATGAACACATAACTCGCTTTATGTCTTTTTATTTCTGTATCCCATCGGAATACTATTTCCATTATTGGCATATATATATATATATATATATATATATATATATATATATATATATATATATATATATATATATATATATATATATATATAATTTTGGAGGAATTAGACTTAGAGTCTAAAGAGCAGAGTTTACTTTATATATGTACTAATACTATTTTTAAAAAAAACAGTGCTCGTTGTAATGTAGATATATAATAAGCTTGATAGGTAGGGATATCCTAGAGCTATTTTAATATTGAGTACAATGATTCATAATTTTTGAATTGAAAATCAGTTTCAAAAGGAAACCGATTTTCAATTAAAAAATTATTAATTATTTTACACATTATATATATATATATATATATATATATATATATATATATATATATATATACACTTGTGCCCGATATTATTCATACCCCTCGGATCTTTGAGATTTCTATAAGAATATTGCTCAAACCAGAAGGTAGACAATATTAAAGGGATTTCAAACAATAAATCAAGCATAAGCATTTAATTTAAACTCAACAAATAAATAAATTATGCAAGTTTGAAACATTATACAAAGAAAAACAATAATGTCACTAGTTCAAAATTATTCATACCTCTCTTACTAATAGTCAATAGCATGCCCTTTATTCTTAATAACTGCCTGTAACCGTTTTGGATATTTATCAACAAGGTTTTTACAAGCATCAACACTGATTTTTGACCATTCTTCAATGCAGTAGTTCTCCAAATCCCTCAAATTTCTAGGTTTCCGCTTTTTAACCTCAGTTTTCAATATGTGCCAGAGGTTTTCGATAGGGTTCAGGTCGGGACTCTGGCTAGGCCATTCCAAAACATTAATTTGATTATCCTCAAACCATTTCTTGACTATTTTGGCAGTATGTTTTGGATTATTATCCTGTTGAAGGACCCGGTTTGGTCCTAAATGGAGCTTCTCCGCATCCTGTCTAATGTTTTTCTGGAGTATCTCCAAATATTGCTCCTTCTTCATGGTTCCATCTATCTTGACCAAACTACCTGGACCACTAGCCAAAAAGGAGCCCCAAAACATTAGGCTACCACCACCATGTTTCACCGTGGGTATGGTGTTCTTTGGGTTGTAAGCTTCTCCTTTCTTCCTCCAAACGTAAGAAGCATCCATATGGCCAAACAATTCAATTTTTGTTTCGTCAGTCCACAAAATACTTGATAAAACGGACTCTGGAGAATTCACATGGGTCCTAGCAAACTTTAGACGTGCTGCAAGGTGTTTTCCGGTGTGCAATGGAGTCCTTCTTGGTCTTCTTCCTTTCAGACCATTTTCATGCAGAGTCCTTTGCAATGTTTGCCTTGATATTTTTACGCCAGAAGACTCCAGATTTTCTAAAATGTCCTTAGTAGTGGTGGTTGGATTTGCATTAACACTTCTTACAATATTCCGGGTGGCTCTAGCAGACAGTTTCCTTTTCCTTCCTCTACCAATCAAGTTGTTTGTTGTGTGGTGGCTGTGGAATTTTTTGATGATGCTCTGTACTGTTGCTGTAGGGACCTCAAATTTCTTGGAAATTGACTTGTAACCTAAACCATCCTTATGTGAATTCACAATTTTAGTCCTAAGATCATTACTAAGCTCTTTTTTCTTCCCCATTCTAATAATTTTTATTCTTTTATTGGTTTTCAGTTGATATCATTTTAATTTCTGAAAAAATGCAAAAAACGCAATGAAATTAATCAAAGGTTGTATAAAAGCATTCAAAATAAGAATCAAACAGGAAACAAACAGTCAGAAACTCGATTGATACTGAAAAAATAAGGGGGTATGATTATTTTTGAACATTGCAGATTTTATAAATAGCTGTATATTTCTTTTATTACAAGTATCCTGAGATTTTAAAATGACGAAAATGATCAGAAGAGGTTTATTAAGAATATGTATCAATATGGACGTAAACAATAAATTCTTACAAAGTTACACCTAATAAACTCAATTTTCAAGGGGGGGTATGAATAATATCGGGCACAAGTGTATATATATATATATATATATATATATATATATATATATGGGGTATAAATTATTTATCTAATACTTTTTATAGAAAATATATATTCGTCTTAAAATTCATCTATACAAATAAAACAGTAGATGTGTGTATGTCTGTCTGTAAATATTTAACCGATAAACTATTAAACCACTGGTAACATAACACTGAAAATAACAGGAAATAATAACCATATACCAAAGATGATTTATAACGAGTAAAATCTTTGTTTAGATGGATGAATAATGCGTACAGAAGTCGCCAGGTTGCCATTCAAAATGTTCATTTTAACTTGCCGGCATATTTACATTAGTTTACGCATGCGTAAAACTAATCATAGCTAAAAATAGTTTCATTTTAAAGTTTTCTCATCGGTTTGTTGGTTCAGCTCAAACGATAAGAAATTGGCTGGAACGCTAAATGTTTTGGTTTAGATTTTAACTGATGACACTGAAGTCATTATTTGTTTTCACTTTTGAAATATGCATGTATGAAATTAAAGTATGTATTAGGTATAATGTGATATACAATAGTGAATTGGTTTGGTAATAATAAATACAAAATCTCTATGAATTTAAATATATTTAAGCGTATTTTTCGATCGGCAAGATTAGGCGTCCATTCTCTTCTAGTTATTAAATAAATTAGTAAAAACATAAATTTCAGTAATTTAATATTCTGCATTTTTAGATAATTTTTGGAGTTGACGATAGTGAAATGAGTAAAGCTGCGGACTGACAACATGTACGCACCAAGTCCACATCCAGTTGGTTCCATTGTACCACTTTTTATATGAATAGACTAGATTCGTAAACGTATTTCTGATTTATAAATGTTAAGCGCGAATTCAGACTCCACAATGTATTTGGTATGAGTAAATTCAATTATTATTGATATGATAAATTTAAATATTATTGATATGAATAAATTTAAATATTATTGATGTGAATAAATTTAAATATTATTGATATGAATAAATTAAAATAGTATTGATATGGATAAATAAAAAGTAAAACGAATTTTCGTTTTTATAAAAGTCCAGCGCGAACGTAAACCTCACAATATTAATTTTAAAAATACAAGTTGTCGGACTATATATATATATATATATATATATATAATCATAAGTTTTTCATTCATTTAAAAAACATAGTAAAAAAAACATTATTTCCATGTATCTTTTGCTTTTTGACTAAGATTTCAGCTAATAAATTTTCACTAGTAAACCAAAGTATGGTATATGTACTCCACAACATCAGCATCATTTGACGCCGAAATTTTCATGCAATAATTTCCCTTGAAAAACTATTAAAATACGAACAGACATAAAAACAAACAGAGAAAGTTTATACTACATGAAATATATATTCGCAACATTGATGTGATCCTTACTCTTAATACCTGACGAAATCTGCGAAACCAATGCCAACAACGGAATTAAGCCAGTCAAATAACCGTATCCTGTTGATTCATACAATTTTGCTTTATATACAGTTTAAAAGAAAATAACATTATTTATTCCCTTAGTTAGTCATGAATAACCTTAATATATATAAAGTAAAGTTAGTCTACCTACGTACATGTTTATCTAAGAGCTTTGGTAACATAAATATTTTTATTTCGTGATACCACATATTCGTCTGTGTTGTTAAACATTTTAGTTTGGTTCGTTTTCTTCGATTTTAATATTTGATCCAGCCATGGCTAGCGACAAGAAGGCCAGTGAAAAATGATTTAACGTTGACGGAGCGGCGTGTAGATAATAGGCGAGACTCCTATGGTAATCGCGTTTTTGTTTGAGTTGTGATAAATGGTTTTTCGTTGTATTGCTCCAAACTACCGCGGTAATTATAAAAACAGCCCCAAAATGCAGGTATTTTCTTTTCCCAAAGAGAAAAAAACAATTCTCCATTTAGGAGGGAAACAATTTTAACCCAACAAAATATAGCAAAGTACGTGGCGTTATTTTTTTCTAGTAATTAAAAATGTATGTAATTAAAATTGAGGATGAAAGCTTCTAGAAGATAAATTTTGAAATTGCGATATATATTTTCTGTTTTATTAAATGAAAATGCAAATAGTAATTATATTGATTTCGCTTTTTAATTTGTATTTTTTTTATTTGATTTTGTTTTACTTAATGTATTATAGTTTCTGGTTCAAGCATTTTGTCTCACATGCTTACAATCTATATATCTATAAAAGTGAAAGTGTCTGTGTGTGTGTGTCTGTCTGTGAACATTTCCCTACACAATATCTCTGTCAATTTTCAGTCTACAGACTCAAATTTTGATATACAGGTTACTGAGATTTGGGAAAATCTTTATAATCGGTTTTCGGACAGAAATTTGGCTGGTAAGGGGTCAAAATTCAACGATTTGACCTTTGAGAACTCTACCAAACTCCTCCGACGATTTTGGGCCTAAACACTTGAAATTTTAGATATAGGTTCCTTGGACATGGATCTAACTTAATAACTTGATTTGAGCCAAAACAATAAATGTTAAGTGGTCATAATAGGAGTCAAAAATTGACCGCTTTTTCTTTTCTTTTTTTTTTCTTCTCAACATACACCCCAAACACCCCGGCAATGCCAGGCTGCAATGCTAGTATACCATAAAAAGATCCGACAATTCTATTTTCCACCCTCTCCCCGCACATCATATCGCTAAAAACGACACAGTAAAGTTCATAGCTGACCGAACAATGGCACGTTACGACGGTTATTTTTACTTTTGTTGAACGCAGAGTTTAATCAAGCTAAGGCGACCCGTAATAGTTATAATATCCTAATTTGCCTTATATGTGCTTCAAAGTAGCACTTGCTTACAGCACCGCGTTCATATTTGCCCTCTATTGCCCCCATAACAGCGGAGTTACTATCATTAAGAGTATCTCTGAGAAAATTGACTACATTCTGTCTACATATCCATCGGCTAACATTCACGTCTGCGGAAACTTCAATGTTTACAATGTCGAATCTAATAAAAAGAAAATAAATATCGCAATTTCACAACTTATCTTCTAGAAGCTTCCATCTTCAACAAGGCGGGCGATGAGAGGGGACACTGTCATGATTTCTCGATTGCCTGTGATCTAACACAAATTGTTGATGAACCCACCTATATGCCTGACTCCGACAGACAATATGCAATTCTCCTTGACTTTTTCTTACAACTTGCCCAGAAATGTGCCCATCCTCTGTTCTGTCTCGATTGGGATCTTCCGATTACTCAATTGCCTCTGTTACATGAAAAAAAAAATGTAATAAATCCTCCGATATACTTCTCCATTGTAAAGCATATCGATGCTCTATGGTTGATTGGGATAATTTTCAAACATTTATATCAGATATAACACTGCACTCCATGTTCAAATATAACGTGTCCTCTATCGTATCTGACCTGACTGGGTAATTGTCGGTATATATCGATTCAGACCCTCAAAGAAATTCCAGCAAAGATCCAACAGCCAGTCGTGGTTCGCCCCAGAATGTGCCGCTGCCATTGCGCACAGAAATCACTGTAAAGAGTAATAAAGTATGCAAGAGATTCGGATGCTCAGTACGTCATGCTAAAAGTAGCGGCTTAGTTCCTACCAGTTTATGAGGAAAAACAAACAGAAGCTTGTACTTTATCCCTATTATCGTCAATGGACCTGGGTAATTTCGTCAGCATCTAGCAAAGCAAAACTCTTTGTCAAGAACTTTGTAGCAAATTCTATCCTTTGCAATCAGGGCCGCCTACCCCCGTATTTCCTCCTGTGACACTATGTGACATACAAATATATGTACGTGATGTTGCCAAGCTTATCAAAAATCTTGATTCCTGTAAAGCAACTGGCCCCGATGACATTCCAATCATAGTGCATAAACAGCTTCCAAAGCTCTTTCTTCCACAAATGTTGAAAGGCAAAATGTTAATTTAGTTCTGCAAATTTTCAATGAATACTATGAGACGGAGATACTAATCTGGGTAAAATCCTGGTTGTGGCGCAATTATAACACGGCGAATTCACAAGACTGGCTTTTTACAAAATACGTGGAATCCTTGGTCATGAGCACCAATTTATAACTTGGCCACGGCGACAATTATAACATGCCAACGTCCCTAGGGTCAAATCCTGAGTCAACAATACTAATTATAGCCCTTCCGGATAGTCATCCGTAGGTTATAAGCTCTGGCCCAATCTAATCGGTTATGTTTACAAAAGAGAGCACGCACAAAATAGTTGTTTTTTTTTTCTTTTGTTGTGTTGGTTTTTCTCTTTCTTTCGTTATAATTTCGACGTACAGAGACTCTTATATTATGTTTGTGGCGTGACCGCCGCCGGGAGTGGCAGGGCTCCCCATTGAGGAGGGAGATTAGGACTTGCGCAAGATTGAAGAATGTCGGGCCACTATGCTTGTATTAATTGTTAAGCATTATTGCGTGCTCGGGCAGCGGCGACACGGCATATCAACCCGAAGGTGAAATCGACACTGACCAACCGACCAACGATGTCCCACTGCGCCGAGAGAACTTGCAGTGAGATGAATTAAAAATTAGTTGTAATCAAAAGAAAGAAAAAAGAGAGGTGTGTATTGAAAAACGTCAGTGTATTAAATTGAAAAATGAAACCATTTTGTCATAGTAGACGTGTGCTGAATCGAGGGAAAGAAAAGAGAGAGAGAAGGTGAGCGGATAGGTGTGTCAGAAACTTACCTTACGAATGCGTGAAATATATTGAATAATTCGACCCCCTGTTTTAAGAGCAACTGGTGGCGAGGACGAGATTGCAGAAGGAATGCTAAATTAATGAAGAAGTGTCTGAATTTAGCAGCCCTCTCGGGGATGTTGGTTTACAAAGACGAAAGGAAAGAGGTCACCAAGGGCAGTCCGAAAAGTTTTCAGGAGGCTCGGAAAATTGGCTTGACTCTGAATTGCGTCATAAGAGGTCGTCAATAGGCGGTCAGGAAAATCCCAACTGGCCGCGTTCGAGGTCAGGTTGGAATGTGATTTTTATGCCTGGAGACTGGGGGCGAGACGAAGGTGTGGTCGTAACGATCACATGGCGAAACGCCGGGTAGACGTCAAAAGAAGATGGGATGATATGCTGCCCCCTGATCCCCTAGAGGGAGATTGCCTCCCTCGAGAAGTGGCCAGTATCACTGAGGGGGCGATGGTGAAAAGAGGCATACGAGGTGAGTGATGTAAGTCGTTGATCCGTTAATTTTTCTAATTGATGAGAATGAATTAACACTCGTGATTGTAAATTAAGATCCCATAGAAAAATGTGCTGACTTTAGTTTAAGAAAAAAAAGCGTGGGAAATGTTAAACGAAATTTTGAAAATTGAATTAATTTTTTTTCTTGAGAAAAATTTTTTTCCTCAGTCTGGAAGGATTTCACCTTTGTGAATAAGAACAGATGTTAGTTGGATTTAATCGATAATAAATAAGAGTATTATATTTGAAGATTAAATTAATTTTTGAGAAGAAAAATTTTTCCTCAGTCTGGAAGGATTTCCCCACCCCCTTCAGTGGACCAGAAGCTGAATTCATCCGAAAGCAAGCTGAAAAAAATAAGCTAGTGAGGATTAAAACCCGTATGACTTGAGTGTTGTGAGAAATTTTTTTTTTTTTGTTTATTTACTCATTTTAACGTTGAAAAGCGATTTCATTTTTCTTTAGATGGACTCTTCGCCGTAAGTAGATCGTTGGGTGTTACGTTCACACCTAGAACAGAATTTCCTTTGGAGTGTCAGTGCCTGCGAGGCATAGCGAATTACGCTTAATTTAATACTTATCTTTTAATTGAAAGGAATTCTGGAGGACTTTAGAGTTAATTAAGTCAGAGAAATCAGGGGAAAGTGAGTCATTAATCAAGTTTTTGAGAATAAAATTAACATGAATTTTCAGATATTTGGAATCGGGATTTGAAAATTAAATAATGATGAATTTTGGAGCATTTAAGTTGAACTTCGAGAGTGGTGCATGGGTTTCGCCGATCTTTGCGTCGTCGGGAGGTATGGTTGGACAAGGCCCGTTCGAGCATGCCACATAGAGGGCACTGGACAGCGTGTTTGGCCCCATGTCTTTCCATTCACAGGCAGGGAGCGCTTATAGCGTATTGATGGAAATGTGTTTAGGAATATTGAAAGAAATTCGGTGAATCAGGTGGGGTGGGCATATCTAACTTCCTGTATTCTCATTGTTTAAATAGATTAAAAAAAGTTACTAATAAAATCGAAATAGGAGAAGTAGTTGTGTACTGAAAGAGAGATTTTCCTCCCGTCGTTCCGGAGATGGGCGTGATCAAGCTAATGTACCTGTTGAGACCAAAAGAAGACGGTCTAGTAGCAGGGCGGCGAGTGGTGGCCGGCATGAGGAGGGGGTTGTGTGACGCGAAGTGGGCCCAGGCGTGGGCAGAATCATGAATTGTTGAACCACTGTGGCTCTGGGCACCACATTCGCTCTACTTGTTATTGGGTAAAAAAGACATAGATAAACGCTCCGCCTAGAGGGCAGTCGGGGAGATCGATGGTCGTCAGTCATAGCTGCTATAATTGATATAAGAGATAATTAGCAGGTAAAATAGTATACCCGAATATTAAAACCCTTAGAGGTTAAATTGTGAATCTCAGACGCTAGTATAGAGCGCAACGAGATTATCTAGAGAGCGGCTATATCTGTGATAGCTACACCCCCAGAAGCGCTATGCAGAGTGATTACTGAAGAACACCTTAGATTGATGAGATCACGGATTAAATGGATTTGAGAGAAAAAGTAGACCCGTTAGAAGTGCTGGAGTTCAAAGAATCAGGAACTAACTTTTGTGAGTTGACAGTGGTGATGAGCATGATATTAATGCTGAAGGTGATTTTAGGGCAGTGGTGTGGTGTGTTAGAGGACGAATGAGGTTGAAAGACAATGAGAAGCACCTCGAGGCTATTTGCGCTAATGACCCACCTGCAGCCCAGATGACCCCACGTGAAGAAACCCCAGTTCCTGATGACAAACCCCGGGGAGGCAGCAAGCGTGTCGAGACATCTACAGAGAACGAAATGCGGACGTATTGAGAGAGACTTTGATTGTTTCTTTTCTCTTTTCTCTTCTTTTCTGTTTTATTGGAGTTCTTGCAGGGCACTGACCCGTGAACTACCAAGGAAAGATCCTGATCGTGACGATCAAGGAAATAGACTAGTTCAATAAAAAAAGCGGGTACTAGTTACCCAGAATAGGCTCAATAGACTACAAACTCATTTAACTTTTATGAATTTTGATTTAAAAAAAAAAAACACTGAGTAACTTTCTTAAATTTTGATCGGAAGATTCTTGAAATTAACTATTGTAACTTGTTGAAGAAAGAGACCTTTCATAATGCATAAAAAAACTTTGACTTTTATGTTTGTCAAAAAAAATTCTGAGTAAGTGACTTTGCTAATTCCAGTGGAAAGAATGAGTAACCTTATATTGGGTGATTGAAAAACACAATGACTTTTAATTTGTGATAAAATTCTGAGTAACCTTTATAACTGTGTTATAATTACCTTGTTATTGAAAGAAAAACGAATGACTCTCATGATTTCTTAAGGTGGATGTTGTGAACTCGAGTTCAGACTATGCTTCTCTTTTCTAACAGGTGCACCAACAATGGAAAGGAGAAACAGCGGATGAAACCGGCTGGTATTGATTGCGGTGAGAGGGTGACGGGACAGAGACTATGTGGGCGGATGACTTAAACTCATTCGTTTGCACAGAAACCAATGCACCTAAGGGGGGGCGTGACCGCCGCCGGGAGTGGCAAGGCTCCCCATTGTGGGAAGATTAAGACTACCGAAACACTGAAAAATGTCGGGCAACTATGCTTGTATTAATTGTTAAGCATTATTGCGTGCCCGGGCAACGGCGGCCGACCTTGCTGAAAAGAAGAGTTTAGTTGGGATTTTTATTATTTTTGTGAAACCGACATATACATTTTATTGTTTGGTGGGAAAGTGACAATTTAATGTCGTTTTGAAGACATAACGAATATTATTTCGTTTCTGAGGTCAGACGAGGAGTCACGGGGTTAACCTCCCTGATTGTGGAAACCGAAACGCCGAGCGTTCGCAGAATCATAAGCACACATGCATGGAATCGGGAATTCCCTTGCAATGACGTAACCAGCAGCTAATGGTTTAGGCGGCAACCCGACCTACGCCATCACCTCTGTACAAAAGCGAATCCCCAGACCTAAATCTGATAGTTGGAGAGAATTGAAACTTTGATCCTAATCGAAGAGTCGTCGCCACACACAACCATTTCCACCGTCCGTCACTACCGCAGAAACGGAGAGTATTAAATCTAATTAAGATCCAATAGTGTGTTTTGTAAGAAATCAACAACTGGACAATTGGATATAAGTTTATATCATATTTTGTAAATTTGACTTGAATTAACTCGTAGAATAGAGATATCTGAGTTTGTCTTTCTTTTGTGTGCATGAAAATCTATTCACTTCCAGCGTGACTGCGCCGAGAGAATTTGCAGAGAATTCCCTGTGAAAGACGATCACGACGCGTATGTGATAAGAGATCCCTATTTAAGGATCGCTGAGGGTTCACACCTGTCGCCAAAGGTCATATTTGGTGACCTGTGACAAGGACACCTTCACATGTTAACATTGTTTCCATGGAATTTCGAACGGAGTCTTTATTAAATCGATGAGGGTAGTATACTCTCGTCCCGTCAGCTATTGCTGAGTAGATGACTCAAGTAATTCGCCATAGTATTCTTAGTCTCGTTTGTACTGAGAATTGAATCTTCAATCGCCTGAAGAGTGTCAGAACTGAATTTTACTAAGGACTTCATCCGTTACAGCGTGTGTCTTGACGAAACAAGAGCATGCTATCCCCGTGAATTAAATAAATAAAAGAAAGGAGTCCATTCGAAATTCCGCGCAGATTCCCGAGTTCGATATAAACATTACTAAATTCGGCAGAAAGATTATCGAGTTCGACAAGATATACTAGAAGAAAATCGGCGGTTACATCGGTCGAATCGTTGTGCGGACAACACTCAAAATGAAAACAGTAGTTCAAATAATTCAAATAATACCATTATTGTTTTTGTTGTTGTTTTTGTCGTTGTCGTTGTCGTTGTTGTTGTTGTTGTTGTTGCTGCTGCTCATGCTGCTGCTGTTGTTATGTGTAAGTTGCTAATCCAACGATATTGAATGCATTGCAAGATTAGTTATCGTTATATGAAACACTTACAGGCGAAATTATTTTTTATATCGTTCGTTAAGTTATATGTTAGGAATAATACACAATTGGTTCATTTCATTAAGGAAACTAACGGATAGCAGACAGGATTCTAGCGATTTAAAAAAAAATCTTATTTTTATTTTTACAACGGGTGATTATATGTGCTATATCGCCACCTCATCAGCCGCAAACCAGGGTTGGTAACACAATTCCCATGGCAACGGCGCTACTATCACCACTTCAGCCACTGTACAGAAGTTTGGGTTTTTTTTTTTTTTCGACTATTTCGTCGTTTGATTTCCACTGGTAAATTGTCACCAACAAAACAAACGGTTTACTGACGGGAAAAACAGCGTTTTACGTTTTGTCTCATTTGCAGTCTTTTATCTTCAGTTAAGTGCGTTCACAATATTTCAAAACAAAAATTGTCTTTCATCATATCCAATCTATTTGATGGCAGCATTTAGCAACCGGCCAGTGATGACGATGCTGGATATAAATAAAGTGGTTGCCAGTGCAAAGAAACTACGCCATCCGACCTCGATATGTTTCGCCTGACCTGACCAATTCTTCCCAATGCAGTTGCCTTTCATTGATGTCTCTCCTCCGTGTTTTTCTCTTTGTAGACTGTTAATTCCACCAGAAGAATAAATTTTCTAGAGTCAGACAACACCAGTACGTTGATTTGTTTGAAGGGTTTACACTCTTAATTGGAAGCGTGTGAACATATCCCAATCATCTGATCCATTTAACAATTTCATGCTAATGTTTTTCTTGGTTTCTCAGAATGAAAATGGATGTTATGAATGGGAAGTGTTGGCATATCATAACTATTAATGCCTTGCAGAAGATTATGCCAGAAGACGTGGGGGGCACATGAATGACAGAAAATAGTGGAAGAAATGAGGATACCCACATTGACTTGACGTAGACATTTTATTTACAAGGAGGCAGCGCATGGAATGATACAAGTTACATCTATCAGTCTAAACCGATATTACTTGAGTTTGTGTGTAACAACTATCATGAACAAAAGTAATATATCTCTATCTTCTTTTATCAAGATTTAAAGTTATTCTTCGTTGGCGCCTACTAGCGTCATTATCGTTCCGTTCTAAAGTCTTCCATGCGAGGACTAGCATAAAAGAGTCAAAAAGGAGGAGGTAACTCCACCTGAAAGAGAAAAAGAGTTAGATCCCCTTGATCGTGGTTCTATCATCTTAACAGTTAAACTGGGTCACTACATACAGTCTATTAGCAGCTTCACATTGAATAATGGAAATGTCTGCGACCACCTTCAATAATTGATTGTGGCGCAGGTACACATCTGTCAAGAATTCAAATACGCAGAAAGTACATGCTGCAAAGTCTCTCGATCTATTTGTCACGAACTTTACATCAAAACATTCCATCTAATCTTGAATGTATATATATTATTTAATTGGAATTCATTACTGAGATGAGTATTATTTATTCATTTATTTATTGCGGATTATTATCCTCATCTTTTAGTTGTTGTTTCACGACGTTTCGGCCAACTATTCCTCTGGCCTTCTCCAGGTGGTAATCGCGACGGGATAGGAACTCAGAATCTCCTAACTGTATTCTCAGCAATGACTGCTATTCATAGTTTTTGTATAATATAATATATAATATATAATAAAGAACAACTAAGAAGAGGATAATAGTCCGCAATAAATAAAATTAATAAATAATACTCATCTCAATAATGAATTCCAATTAAATAATATATATATACCATTCGGTAATGACATGGCCATGGAAGATCAGATAATAAATAAACGTGGAGTTATAAGATCAAAAGATCCAACCTTGATCGCCCTTCGAGACGTTGAATTTCTATGGTTCCAGACGAGAATTGTGTGAAGATAGCGGTTTCAATCCTATCCAAAGTCGGCTAGAGGCTTACTTGGCTAAAACGTGGTGAGGCATCAACAACTATGGATGGCAGTAATTGCTGAGAATGCAGTTAGGAGATTCGGAGTTCATATCCCGTCTCGATGACCACCTGACGAAGCCCAGAGGAATAGTTAGCCAAAACATCGTGAAACAACAACTAAGAAAGATGAGGATAATAGTCCGCAATAAATTAATAATCTTGAATGGTTCAATAAAATTTCGTGTTGTCCAGATTCATTTGTTCACTTTAGCAACCGTAAATCATTCGCTTCTCATCTATAAAAGTTCTTGTTTAAACGATCATCGTATCCTTCTAGAGTAAACCACATGTGTAGAATTTTCCTGGTCAGCTTGATTGATTTGGGTTACACTTATTCTCTTCTTGGTTCGGAAACCTGATTCTTCTTCTAGTATTTCTATGGCAGATAACTTTGTGTTATCTTTATCTGAACTTTGCAGATAAATTAATCAGATGAATTTCTGAACATTACGTGGAGGCGTTCCTTTCTGAGATTGAACTCCTATACTAAATAGAAGAAAAAGGATTACAAGTTTGTGACATTAGCCTATTTAGACGTCTCTGCCGTATCATATATCTTTGGGGAATATATTTGTTCTGTATTGAAATTCTGAAGATATCTTTACGACCATGCACTTGTTCGTTCATTACACAAGCCCACCTGTTGTGCCGGTCCAAAGTTATTGCTCGATTCAGTGCTGCAAGAAAGAATTCTCATCTCAAGCAAAACCACGAGTCCAACTTATAAACAGATAAGAGATTTTCATTTATTAATTGGTTTATTGAGATTACAAGTGGCACTTGTTTACTTAGGTTGAATGGAAGACTTGCACGATGAGATTTTTGCCTGATCAAATTGCAATAAATAAGTCTCATTAACACAGTACCTTAACTGAGAGGTCCAATGGTTTACTTTGCCCGAAGAGGCACATAGGCTCAACTGTCCATGAACCTTCATAAAAAAATAAGCTATCTGCGCCCTGCCAAGAAGGCAAGCTCTAACCGACTCCTCTTCCCATTCCTGGAATCTCTTCACTCTTTGCCAGAAATCTTAGATGCTGGCCTTAGTGAGTGGTTACCAGTCAGCCACCCAGAAGTTGATACTTGAGATATCCACTGAAGATAAGAGCTATACATTATCCATTCAATGGGGTTTATCTATAGATAACCTTGGACATCTCAAATAGGTTGTTGGCAGCATGGCTCACAGCTTTAATTTCCGGCTGAACTTTGCGGATGAATTAATCAGCTGAATCTTTGTGCATAATTTGAGGGTGAGCTTTTCTCATCTTAAACTTCTCTACTGAAGAGAAGAAGAAACGTAATTCAACAGTAAATAAACACAGACTTCCAAGCCACTTGTGTAGATATTTATTAATTAGTTGATACTCTGTTCGTAATAATACAAACTCATATACTTGCAAGAGCCTCAAAAGACTACGAAATTAACCACATTGGTATCATCATGCATTGAGTTTATATGACAGGAAAGTTTCAATAGTTTTAATTTCTTTCAGTGCAATTTTATGTACTTTTTGCCTCAATGCCTCAATCAACAGTATTTCATAACGTGTATGTTATTTCTTTTCAATTTTTTTTGTATAGTTTCCATAAGATTATACAACTTATTATTGAACACATAAATAAATTAAAACAATATTTTTAATACCTAATATGACTTGGCAATGGTTTTAGTAAATTTTGCTTTTGAATATGTTAAATTGTCTAAGTTTTCAGTATAAAATGTGAAAATCTAGAGTGGAAGAATACAATCAAGTTAATCCGTTATTCACTCATTTTTTTTTTTTTTTTTGTAAGTAGACCTTATAACCAACCCATATTTATATATAGTATAACGCATAAATGATTGCTCTTACTATCCTATAAAGCCAAGTAAATCTTTGAAAGTAATTTTAGTATCAAGTAATATTGTGATTACACAAGAATGTTTGTCTTCAACTAAGAAAAAAAATTGGGTAGTAGTGAGTTAATTTTACCATTCCTGAAAGTAGTATTTTTTCTAGTTCATCATAAAATAATATAAAATACTGAGAAGACAAAGTTCAGATCGAGGATTAATAGAACACGCGTGCTTTTCATTTCATGCTTTTTGAGTTTTTACACGTCGGAATTGTAACTGCGTTTGACATTTTAGCAGATTCCACACCTGTATTTGGGGGGAGGGGCTTTTGTTTTTCAGAAAAAATATATGCTTTAAAATACTACTCTCCAATGTCGTCGAGAACTCTAGAGTTTCTTAGAATGAAAAAGGAAACTTTTCTTCTTTTTTTTTTTATTAATATCATAAAATTTATATATTGTTTAATATTAATTGAATTTTGAGAGGAATTTCGCGGAAGAAAACAATGTTTAAATAAAAATGTCACCTTAAATAAATTGACCATCTTATTTCTTTTTCTACCTATCTGGGATTCTTCAGTTTGATGGTAACTTTGTAGCTGTCTGCCTGAGAAGCCCCCCACCCCACTCCAGGTTGCTTCTTCTCTTTGAGAAAGGGTTAGTTTATCACTAATTGCCTGAGGCTCCCCAATTAGGGAATGCTGAATAAACTACTAAAACATTTATTGTAGGACAGAGTGCGCTGATCCGAGTGCACTGGTTTTCATACTTAACACCTGATTCTTTGAGCGATAAATAAAACCATGTCACTTCATTATACAAACGTGTAAGGGAGATAACTCTTTTATAATAATGTCAAAATCATTAAACTGATTAATTTGAGTTATTTCCCTTTTACTTTCTCGATTTAGTTTTTCCAATAGGTAAATAATTTTGCGTTTAACGGTAAGTTTTGAACAAAAAATAGTTACTCGTTCTGTCCTACACTATGTAATTTAATAAATTTCAATCATAAAACAAATCAATCTCAACCGTATTTCAACCGTCATCATATACATTATATTTGCGTATGATATATTAACAGGGTAAAATGGCGTTCTCCGTTTATTATATAAAAAATAATAATACTCGTAATTAATAAGAATATTAACAAGCAGTACTCTTTTTTACAAAATTCCTTTCCCCCCCCCCCCAAAAAAAAAAAAAGTATAAGAACTGACACCATTTTAAGATATATGAAAGAAACACAACTTTTTATATTTCTCCGAGAAAAATGCTTGGAGTATGGCATGAAACTGTCTTCGACAATAAGACTTCATAATAAAGCTTTGGGGAATGTGGGGCTACCCAATACTTATCATAGTTCCCAGGTCTGCCTTGCTGCGGAATAATGTTACCTGCCAATGTTCCATTTATGGGTTAGATTGAATATATCATTTGCAGACTTTATTTATTTATTTATTTATTTAATAGGGACGGTAATAGCAAATCTATATAAATAAAACAGTAAATGTATATATGGGTGTTTGTCTGTGTGAAAATATTTAACCGATAAACTCTTAAACTACTGCTTACATAACACTAAAATTAACAGAAAATAATAACCATACATCAAGGATGGTTTATAACCAGTAAAACCTTTGTTTGGGTGGAAGAATAACGCTTACATAAATATGCTGGCAAGTTGAAATGTAAAATGTTCATTTTAACTTGCCGATATATTTTGGTTATTTTTGCGCATGCGCAAATACATTGATAGCTTGAACTGTTTTAATTTATCTGTCAGTAGTTCAAGCGGTAGAGAACGCGACTGGTGTGTTTTGGTTTCGATTCTAGCTGATAGCACCGATTAATCTTCAAAATCAGTACTATATTAATATGCAGTAGTACAATATAATATTCAATACAGAATTGTCCCTGTAATAATAAATACGAAATCTGCACGAATTAAAATATATTTAAGCGTATTTTACGACCGGGCAACGCTGGGCGCCCCTCACTAGTGAATTAATAAATATCTGAAGATATAGAAAAACTTGAAATTAAAAGTTTTTATAGGTATGGCTGAGTTTGCCAGTGAATGGCCCAAAAAGGGTTGCTGTGACATAAAATGAAACAAGGAATTTATTGACTAAAAAATGACGTCAAACCTTTGAAAAAAAAAGATTAATTACCTTATCACTAAGTAAACAACATAAATGGCCCAAATAATTTCAGATAACAGTTTAAAAGAAACGCAAATTGTCAAAATCACTCACATATTGTGAAAGCATAAAAAAATTCCACACTTCAAAAACACCTTCACCAAAAGAAATATTGTAAGTATAACCTTCTGGGTTCTAAATAACCCAACAATTGTTGATGCCTTAAAACAAATTCGATTCAAATCGTCTCTTTATCACAACTGGATAGAATTGTCTTTTCTTCTTCGTGTCAGGCCAAATTTCCATGAACAGCGTTTCTTTCCGAGAACTTCTCGCCTGTGGAATACAATACGACAGGACTTTTCCCTGCAGGATACAACATGGCTGTCTACAAATCTAAATATCAACAATTGCGTGTCAACAACGAGCTCCATAAGTAATCTAACGTTGTTCATTCCATTCATTATTTTGTAACCTCTCATCATATTTTTCATCATTAAACCCGCAATCTACCCTTCTTATTAGCCCTTACCCTCGAGTGGCTTTTGACCTTGGTAAGCTGTAAGTCAAGTACGTGCAATTTAATGGTGAAAACAAATAAGACTTGTGGTTTTGAGAGTTGTCTTATCATAATTTTTTATGTTTCCGATTATTTTTGGATTGTGTTTGAAAGATTACTGCCGTAAGTTAATCTCTAAACGTAAGATAATGCATTTTGAAAAAGTTATAATAAAGTGTTATTATAGCTGCTTCAAAAACTTGAAAATCCAGCTAAATTTGAAAGTTATATCAATTCACAGTAAAAATTCATTGAAAGATAAATATTAGTTTTCTGGAACTATTATAAAAATAATTAGTAATGTCTTAAGATAGTGAATTTAAAAATAAGAAAGAAAAAAAAAACTTGTTTAAAAATATATATATGCTTATTTATCCCCTTCGTAAAATCAAGACACCGACAAAGTGTCGGGCAGAATTTTTATGGAAGCTATGTTAAAAGGTCAATTTTATTTTAAATTTATAGAGAAATTGAAACATTATTATATGTTGATTTCTGTATTTTTGAAGATTATAAAAAATATTAATAACTTTGATTAATGCTATTTTTGTTTTAATAAATAAAATGTAAGTGCTTATTTAATTAGAAGATTTACTTCTTTTACATAATGAGTCGATTTATTCTTAAACCTGCTGTAACGATAAATTAAATTAATCCTTTTTAATATAAGTAAAAAGTGCATTTTAAGTGTGAAAAAAAAAACAATTAAAATCACTTACACTGACAATTTATTCATTGAAAAAAAAATAAGCTAAAACAATTATTTATTAATTAAATAGAACACGACGGGTGGCAAATCCTGTCTGTTTTTATTTTCTTGTTTTGTATTTTTTTTATAATGTTATAATGTTCTTTAATTATTTTTTTTAGTGATCCTGGACGTCAATTTTTTCAATTTCATTTTTATTTTCAACATTGTAAAAAAAAAAATCTACGCTGATGTCTACACGTTCATGCGTACAAGGAAAATATTATAATATTACATTTGAAAATTTCGCGAGAATTGTTATTATTGAAATGACATAAAATATTTTTTGCAATTATGTATATATATATATATATATATATATATATATATATATATATATATATATATATATATGCTAGCAAAAGTACCCGTCGTTGATTGGGTTTAAAAACAGCCTACAGAAAATGGACTCTGATTTATGAAAGTATGATAGATTATGAAAAAAAAAGGGTTATAAAATCCGACTCAAGGAACTACGAATAAATTTAAGAAAAAGAAAATACCCATCACAACTTATAGACAAAGGGATCCAACTTGCGACAAATATACCAGTAAAAAATTTGAGAACCCCTAAAGAACGAAACAAAGAACAAATCCTAACATACGTCTCCACACACAACACAAACAACCCAGAGCTTTTCACAGAGATAACGAAACACCTCGTCCTACTTAACCAAAAAAGCAAACTAAACAACTTCCTTAAAACAACAAAAATAATAAAAAGCAAACGCCAACCCAAAAACCTAAAACGCATTCTTACCTCATCTAAACTCAATCAAGACGCAACAAAAGGAGTCACAAAATGCAATAAACAACGATGTGGAGTCTGCAACATAATATTAGAGGGAAACACATACACATTTACGAACCCCATACAAACATTCAAAATTTAAAAAAAAAGCCTAGATTGCACCTCAAAACACGTGATCTATGTAATAAAATGTCCAGCATGCGATAAATCCTACATAGGCGCTACAAAAAACCTTAGTAATAGAGTAGCCCTACACCGATCCAACATCAGAATCGCGGAAAATAGACACCTGCATGTATCACAACATATACACACATGCAGAGGAGGCAGATTCGAGATAATGCCCATCTTCCAAACTGACAACTACTTCTACTTGCTAACACAAGAAAAAAACTTCATAGCAAAGTTTAACCCCGCCTTAAACATCTCTCCATAATTATACACATAAATAGGCAAAACACAAAATACACTTACACGCATGCATACTGGGTTAAATGTGCACCCTCACACACGAAACAAAAGAAGCACAATAAAGCACGCGCACACTTTCACGGGTGCGCGCGTCCATACCCAGTACAGTACCATTTCTCTAAACTAAACAAACAATTAGAAATTATACGTATGTATATGTGCGCACATGTGTGCATGTATATATGTGTGTGTATGTGAGTGTATACATGATTGTGCATGCGTGTGTGTGTATATATATATATATATATATATATATATATATATATATCATCTGTTATCTATGCTCCATCTTGTTTGTGTGTGTACGTGCACTTATGTTTGGGTGACCGAATACATGTATGCATATGTGCTTGGATTAGAAAAGAAAGAAAACTTCAACCAATATATACATAAGGTGGGATGTATGAATATGTATGTGTATGTGTGATTGTGGGTACATGTGTCCATATATATATATGGGTGGATGAATGTATACGCATCTGTATGTGTGTGTGTATATATATACATATGTATGCATATGTATGAGTGGGTAAATGTGTTCGTGTGGATATGGATATACGCGTATGTGTGAGACCCTGCATATATCTCTCTATGTGTGTGCATGTGTGTGTGTATGTGTATGTGCCTACATAGTATGTGGATGTTTGTGAATATGTATGCACATACATGTATGTATATATATATGTATATGTGCGTGTATAAGTGTGTATATATATCTTCTCCTACCTATTCTCCATCTTACTTGTGTGTGTGTGCGTGTACTTATGTCTGAATGATTAAGCGCATATATACATGCGTATTTTGGTTGGAAAAAATAAAAAAATAAAATAAAAAATAAAAATAATTAACCAATATGTGCCTGACGTGTTAGTGGTGGATGTGTGTGAGTACGTGTGTGAGTGTGTAGGTGGGTATGTATATATGTATGCTCCTACATATATTTCTATGTATGTGCGTGTGTATATGTGTGTGTGCCTGCGTGCGTGTGCGTATGCATGTGTACACGTACATGTGTGTATATGTATGCGTGTGTGATTGTGTGTGAGTGTGTGCTATACATGGGGAAAGAAAGTCTTTAAAAAAAACCTAAAAAAAACATAAAAACCTTCACCAAATGGACCAAAAGCGCCCTCTTTGAATCTAACTTTGACCGGACAATTTGAACACTTACGGTTGGAGACAGAATGTCTGAGACCACACATCACTCTGAAAAACACATTTAGTATCAGCGGAGGTAAAAAATAACTTTTCAAACTACCATTTTACAGAAAAACTTTTTACGAAAACATCTGAAGAGAGCACACCTAAGCTCGAAACGCGTTATAAAAGTAAAATAATTTTAAAATATTTTAAAATAAAAATATGATGAAAACCTTTTTAAACCCCCCACAATTGTTGATGGCTACACTCTTTTAAATATACATTTTTTCTCTCGTTGGAACTACACAACTATCACTTTTTATATATATATATAAATATATATATATATATATATATATATATATATATATATATATATATATATATATATATATATATATATATATATATATATATACCTTTGGAACTGTTCTTGCTTTGATAAATAAACTTTACTAGTTGCTTTGTTTATTTTTAATGGAGCCAATTATTCCATTTCATTAGAAGTAACAAACATTTGCAGATACTAGAGCGCAGAGATGCCGGTACAACGTAGAAGTAAGCGATCCACTATTTTGGGGAAGCCGCCATATTCATTTGTTTATTACTTTATTATCTATAATTTTATTAAAGTAATAAACAAATGAATATGGCGGCTTCCACGGTTGCTCCGTCCAACACAAAATAATGGATCGTTTACTTCGACGTTGTACCAGCATCTCTGCGCTCTAGTATCTGCAAATGTTTGTTTACATTTTGGAGGCGAGAGGATCTTGTGCTCCCCCAATGTAAACAGAATTTCTGTTAAATATTAAACGGCTCTTCTGCTGGTTTAATGTCGGCGTGTTACTTAGAGAAAAACGGTTAATTAAGCGAGTTACTTAATTTTTGTAAAATATTAAACGGTTCTTCTACTAGCTTAATGTCGGCGTGTTACTTACGGAAAACGGTTAATTAAACTGCAGAAGTACCTGTTAAACACTACACAAATTCTATAATCTATTACCCCCTCCAAAAAACAACAAAAAAAGAAAAGCAGAAGTATGTTTTTGTAAACCGTTCGTGAAATCTTTCAGTGCTTGAGCACTTTCGCCACCATGTTATTATTTAATAGTTTCCAGGTTAAATTCAAGCTTCACGATATCTTTTTTTATTAAATTGCTAGGTGGAAGCACAGCTTATTTACAAAACACCCTCCCCACCGCATGTTAAAAATGGCCTTCAAAATAATAACGTTATTTCAGCACGGTGGCAAAAGTGCAGAAGTACCAAAATTAGTGACAGCATTATTAGCATCCTAAATTATGAGATGTAAAAATGAACGAATCCCTTAGTAAAATAGAGTTATCACCCTAAGAATAATGACAAATTGTAAAACAGCACCCTTTCCATTAATTAATTTAATTAAAAAAAAAAAGAAAGAAGAGAGATCACGAGGCTTGCATTTAACCTGATTAAACTATTTAAAAATAGCGATGTGGAAGAAGCGTACAATCACCAAAACATGTTTACCTTTGTCTATTTTTGTTTCTTTACACGCGCACAGGTTTTTTTTTGGGGGGGGGTAAATTTTTACATTACATCCACCTTCACATTTTGCGTTACAGTGACCACTTTTAACAGTTTTCGCCTATCCTAATTACGAAAATATCATTCAAACTTTGCGCAGACAAGTGCTTCTAGGGATATAAACATATGCATTCTGCACTGTAATTCAATGCCTGCCAGATTTGTAGTTAAATTTGGGGGCTTTTTTTATCTAACTCCCCCAACTAAAAAGGGGTGCTCTGCTCCGATGTACGTTCTTTACATGGGAATGTTAGGGATGTCTAATCCGAGGGGAGGTTGATGGTGTCTATTCCGAAAGCCGTTCTTAACATGGGAAGTTTCTATCAATCTAAACAATCCATATACAGTGAGAATCCCTACATTCTAAAAAATCTGTTTATACTTTCTATTCTTATTCTAATGGATCATTATTCCTAATTTTATTATTGCATACGGATTTACGCATTCCCTTATTTGATTTTTCCAGATTCAAACAGTACCTGCAGGTTATCAACAACTGTAGTTTACTTTTTGGCGAGGGGTTGGAGGCTTCCACCAGAGAACGCCGTTTAACGGGCCCTGCTAGTTATATTTATATAACTTTGTTTATTCTTAATTGTCTATAACTTATGTAATTTAGTAACTTACGTAATTTTTCTATTTATCTATTATCTATCTATCTCCAGATATAAGTTATGAAAATATATGTGGCAATTTAGCTATACAGAATTTTCCGCGTTTCTATCCTCGTGATAACTCGTTAAGCTACAAGCAGGTAATTGTCATCTATATATATATAAAAGCGAAAATGTGTGTATGTATGTTTGTATGTATGTATGTATGTATGTGTGTTTGTGTGTCCGCTAAAACTTTCGACAGACAGAACAAACATTCACAAACTTGGCATCATATTGAAGCTCCATCCTTCGCCCGAAAAATATCGAACAATTGGCCAAAAACGTTAAATTTTTCACCCTGAAATCAACAATTTTCTACAGGGGGGGAGTCAACAAAAACCGTCCTCTCGTGACCAGATCGGTTCTACGCATGAGTCAGATGACGTCATGACCTGATTTAGTTTAAATAGTTGAAGAACTGACTAAATTTCATGTACGTCGTGTTACCTCAGTTGGGTCATTATCTAAACGTTTTGGGTTCGAATCGTGGTGTGAGATGTCTTTTTTTTTTCGATTTTTTAAATTTAAATATTGAAGCAGGGTTATTTAAGCCATTTTTCACGTAACGTTCGTTTTTCTGTTTGTTTGTTTTTTTACTTAGCTTATTCTTAGGTTTTCATTAACACACCCAAAACACCCGGGTACCCACCGATTTTTTAAATTTTAATATCGAAACAGGCTTATTTAAGCCATTTTTCACGTGTTTTTTTTTTGTTGTTGCTGTTATTAATTTTAACGTTCGTTTTTCTGTTTTCTTTTTTGTTTTTGTTTTTTCGATTTTTACATTTAACATCGTTCGTTTGCCTTACGTTACTTTTTTTGTGTTTTTTTTTTTCGATGTTTTGATTACTTCCCCCCGGTACACCCCCCCCCGCTTCGTTTTTATGTTTTCTTTTTTTACTGCGCTTATTCTTATGTTTTCATTAACAACCACACACCCCTACAAACACTCGTGCAACGCCGGGTAGTTTGTTGATAAAACGTAAATTAAAAATGCTAAAATATCTTTTAAACTTTTTTATTTAAAAAAAAAGTTCCCAAATTCATGTGTAAAATAAGTTTGTTACCTAATGCTTATTTTCGTAAATCAAGTATAGTTGATTAAAAGGGCAATAAACACATACTATCATCAGCAATAAATGGAAAATCTTCATATAAGACAAACCATCAAATTAGCAGATTATATATGCAAGCGGCTTCCGTAAAAAAAATGCTTCAAATTATTGCTGAAACAAGTATTTAAAATGTTCTTTTCGTATATAATAATTATCAAATTAAATGTTAATATTTTTTCTAAATTTGCTTAATATAACATTCGCTTTTATTAAACAAATATGCCTTTCCGTTACACTGATTTATATTAATTTAACTTATAATTATTAATTTGAAAACATATCTAAACATAAATAAAATGTAAATTTTTAATATTACATTCCAAAAGATTCCCGATTAACAAAAAAATAAAAAAGAGACCAAGAATCGGATATATTTTGTCTTTAATACGTGAACAGAGTTTAAAAATTCATATCAATTTTATTATTTAATCGATTTTTCTTTTACATCAACACAATTACGGGATAACTATGAGTAGGATTCTGATTGTGGAGATATTGCGCTAAACAAAAACTAAGCAAAATTCGTTTCGTCTTTTGGATTTATAGTAGACGTTTATTTAAACTAAATTGCTTCTTTCATTCCTTTATATACCAAAAACTGTATAAAAATTTGGTGAGTAGTTTATTTTAACTGGATTTTTTTTAAGTCCATGGGAGTCTCCATTTGTTTGCTTTTGAGGGAGGAGGAACATAATTGAGCATACATAATTGACTGTCTGGGTAAAATTTAAGAATACTTTCAATGTAAAGGATTTCAGAAGTATAAGACTCTTTACACTGTTAGAATAAAGACACCAACACTTAATGAAACGTTTCCTTTTTTGCTATTAAAATTGATAATTTTGTTAATATTAATTTGACGTTTTTCTTTTCTGAGACGAACTTCGTAGAAGAAAAAAGAAAAATGTCCAAGGGAGATAACTCTTCTTTTTAAAAAAAAAAACAAAGTCACTGTAAAATATTAGCTGAGTTATTTCTCTTTGATTTGGGTTTTTTTTCCTTGTTATTTTTGTTTTGTTTTTGTAATAATATATTGGACAGAGTTACTTCCCTTACACTACAAATCCTAATGTAACTAATTGACTTTTGTTTTTCTTTTTTCTTTTTTTTTCCAATTTATCATTTTGCGTTTATATTCAATAAATTTCAATAAAAAATATCAATCAAAATGTTATACTTCTAAAAAGACAACTATAAACGCCAATCTTAACGTGACATCGGTTAACATCAGTCTTAATTATATGTATTAAAAAACAAAAACGTCACACATTTTTTAATAATGAGTGTACTGTTACAAGCTATCAATAAATATTAATGATTATTTTTATTTATTACGAAAGGTTAATTTTCTAAAATTAAAAAGTTCGTATTTTTAAAACGTCGCTCAGTTTCATATAATGTCAACTTTCGTTCATTTCAGATATTTTTAATTATGATAGGTAATGGCTGAGTTGATATGGGGCATGGTTATCAACGCCAGCTAATCATATTTTTTTTTAATTTTTCAATTACTTTTTGATTGTGTTTGAAAGATTATAGTTTAAAGTTAATTTCTCCAAGAAAAAAAAAGAGTGTTAAGTTTTAAAAAATACATGAAATAATTTTATCTGAAATATGAAAACAAAAAGTACATTTCACGTAAAAATGCATTATGACAAAGATCGTGTATATATTTTTCTGGCAAGAGAAATATAAATTTTCTGGGATTATTTTCAAGTGAAATATTAAGTTAGTCTTAAGATAAAGAAGTATTAAAATAAATGTACTTAACTTAGTCTTAAGATAAATGTACTTAGTTAAGTTAGTCTTAAAATAAATGTACTAAGTTAAATTAGTCTTAAAATAAATGTACTTAGTTAAGTTAGTCTTAAAATAAATGTACTTACGTTAGTCTTAAAATAAATGTACTTAAGTTAGTCTTAAAATAAATGTACTTAGTTAAGTTAATCTTAAAATAAATGTACTTAGTTAAATTAGTCTTAAAATAAATGTACTTAGGTTAGTCTTAAAATAAATGTACTTAGTTAAGTTAGTCTTAAAATAAATGTACTTAAGTTAGTCTTAAAATAAATGTACTTAGTTAAGTTAGTCTTAAAATAAATGTACTTAAGTTAGTCTTAAGATAAAGAATTATTAAAATTAATGTACTTAACTTAGTCTTAAGATAAATGTACTTAGTTTAGTTAGTCTTAAAATAAATGTACTTAGTTAAGTTAGTCTTTAAATAAATGTACTTAGTTAAGTTAGTCTTAAAATAAATGTACTTAAGTTAGTCTTAAAATAAATGTACTTAGTTAAGTTAGTCTTAAAATAAATGTACTTAAGTTAGTCTTAAAATAAATGTACTTAGTTAAATTAGTCTTAATATAAATGTACTTAGTTAAGTTAGTCTTAAAATAAATGTACTTAAGTTAGTCTTAAAATAAATGTACTTAGTTAAGTTAGTCTTAATATAAATGTACTTAAGTTAGTCTTAAAATAAATGCACTTAGTTAAGTTAGTCTTAAAATAAATGTACTTAAGTTAGTCTTAAAATAAATGTACTTAGTTAAGTTAGTCTTAAAATAAATGTACTTAGTTAAGTTAGTCTTAAAACAAATGTACTTAAGTTAGTCTTAAAATAAATGTACTTAGTTAAGTTAGTCTTAAAATAAATGTACTTACGTTAGTCTTAAAATAAATGTACTTAAGTTAGTCTTAAAATAAATGTACTTAAGTTAGTCTTAAAATAAATGTACTTAAGTTAGTCTTAAAATAAATGTACTTAGTTAAGTTAGTCTTAAAATAAATTTACTTAGTTAAGTTAGTCTTAAAATAAACGTACTTAGTTAAGTTAGTCTTAAAAAAAATGTACTTAGTTAAGTTAGTCTTAAAATAAATGTACTTAAGTTAGGCTTAAGATAAAGAAGTATTAAAATAAATGTACTTAACTTAGTCTTAAGATAAATGTACTTAGTTAAGTTTGTCTTAAAATAAATGTACTTAGTTAAGTTAGTCTTAAAATAAATGTACTTAGTTAAGTTAGTCTTAAAATAAATGTACTTAGTTAAGTTAGTCTTAAAATAAATGTACTTAGTAAAGTTAGTCTTAAAATAAATGTACTTAGTTAAGTTAGTCTTAAAATAAATGTACTTAAGTTAGTCTTAAAATAAATGTACTTAGTTAAGTTAGTCTTAAGATAAATGTACTTAAGTTAGTCTTAAAATAAATGTACTTAGTTAAGTTAGTCTTAAAATAAATGTACTTAGTTAAGTTAGTCTTAAAATAAATGTACTTAGTTAAGTTAGTCTTAAAATAAATGTACTTAGTTAAGTTAGTCTTAAAATAAATGTACTTAGTTAAGTTAGTCTTAAAATAAATGTACTTAAGTTAGTCTTAAAATAAATGTACTTAGTTAAGTTAGTCTTAAAATAAATGTACTTTAGTTAGTCAAATGTACTTAGTTAAGTTAGTCTTAAAATAAATGTACTTAAGTTAGTCTTAAAATAAATGTACTTAGTTAAGTTAGTCTTAAAATAAATGTACTTAAGTTAGTCTTTAAATAAATGTACTTAGTTAGGTTAGTCTTAAAATAAATTTACTTAAGTTAGTCTTAAAATAAATGTACTTAGTTAAGTTAGTCTTAAAATAAATGTACTTAGTTAAGTTAGTCTTAAAATAAACGTACTTAGTTAAGTTAGTCTTAAAATAAATGTACTTAAGTTAGTCTTAAAATAAATGTACTTAGTTAAGTTAGTCTTAAAATAAATGTACTTAAGTTAGTCTTAAAATAAATGTACTTAGTTAAGTTAGTCTTTAAATAAATGTACTTAGTTAAGTTAGTCTTAAAATAAATGTACTTAGTTAAGTTAGTCTTAAAATAAATGTACTTAAGTTAGTCTTAAAATAAATGTACTTAGTTAAGTTAGTCTTAAAATAAATGTACTTAGTTAAGTTAGTCTTAAGATAAATGTACTTAGTTAAGTTAGTCTAAAAATAAATGTACTTAAGTTAGTCTTAAAATAAATGTACTTAGTTAAGTTAGTCTTAAAATGAATGTACTTGAGTTTGTCTTAAGATAAAGAATTATTAAAATAAATGTACTTAACTTTTGCTTAAAAAGAAAGGTAATAATTATCCAAAAAACGTGACCGTGGTAGCAACGAGTTTTGTTTATCATGTCAAAAAAAAAAAAAAACCATGGCGATAAAATTCAAAGAAGTATGGAAGGACATAATAGATATAATTTATTTCTTTATTTAACATTATTTCGGCATATCCAGCGACTCTTTTTTGAACTGATAGCATAATAAAAGTTAATTGCAAATTTTTTTTATCCTTGTGTTATCTTAACTTATTCTATAAAGCTGGTTGAGTGTATATGTGAGTATATTTATCCAACAACTGAATGTTCAACATAAAAATAATATACATGAAAAGTATTTATAAAATGCTTGCTGCATAGGTATGGGAGGCTGGTACATGGGATCTGAAGAATACATTTTCACATAGGGGTCAAGGATTCAGGAGTCAGAGTCGGGAGTCGAAGTCGGAGTCGAAGATATCAAAGGAGTTGGAGTCGGAATCGGAGTTGACATCTTAGGAATTCTAAGAGTCGGAGTCAGAGTCGGACTTTTACCATCCAACTCCGTAAATCTGCTCAAAAATTGGGAAGGCTTTCAATCACCAAGAGATGTTGTTGACAAGCTGTTTCAATCTGGTCGCCTCCGATATATCTGTTCATTCAAAGATAGCTTGTTTCAGCGTCTCGTATGAATCTTTAATGGGAGGTGCTGCGAAAATATCCTTGACTTTTTCAGTGTCGTCTGTGGGCGGAGCCTCCACGACACAAAAGTATTTCTGGACTGAGGAAGAGATTTTCCCATTGGAAAAAATAGCCTCCGTTTGATAAAAAAAAAAAACATATATGCGGTTTTTGTACCTTGTATGCAGGTATTTAAAAGGCAATTAGGTTCTCTACATTACCCGTAGTAGAATGGTTCTCGGCCATGTTGATACAGAAAAAAGGTTAAAAATTCAACTTTTTTTGTGTGTGCGTTTCCGTGTAAAAGAAAATATGAAACCCTTTTTTAATATTCTTTTATATATATAATATATTTTTTTTATTTTATTTAATTGGATATTGTCATTGTATTATTATTATTATTATTATTATTATTATTATTATTATTATTATTATTATTATGTGCGCATATAGGATGAATAAAATATGGCGGATGTTGCATAAAACCAGTGGCACGTGGCTTTGCACATGAGGAGTGGTGTTTGTGTGTGTGTCACCATCTCGGAAAATTTTGACGAAACGTTCATTTTATTATTTTATTTTTTATTTTAGGCTGTACTTGATAACCAAAGGATTAGCCACTCATAGAGTTGAATTATTGATGCGAATAATGGAAATGTCCGTTTCTATATTTTAGTCGCAGGTCGGGGTCACCAATTTGTTGCGGTATGCGTTGCTTGTTAAACGACATAAATTAATGAAAATATGTACCGATGATTGTAGAGTTTGTTTGTTCGTGATTTTTAAATGTTTGGCTTACCTCTATAAAGCTGGGATGTACGTGAAATTTCATTTAATTACAGCATCGGTTGGCGTGTATATATATATTGGCAAAGAGGGAAAGGTAGATACGAGTCTGAAACATACAACAAGAGGGAGAGACAAGGCTGTAACATGCAACAAGGACGATAATCGTATATGTCTCGAAACTTCAAGTGTTGTGCATTGTGCCCGTGTGTTCGCTATGTGTTTACTAATGTGTCCCCACATAAGTATCGTCCTGTTAGTCTCCTCTCTGTTATTAGCAAAGTTTTTAAAAGGTTAGTCAACGGCAAGCTTGTTGATTTTCTGGAAAGTTTGGGCCTCTTTGGTGATGTTCAATAGGTTCCTACCTATGGCCTTTTCATCTTCAACCACTTTCGTTCTTGTTAGCTTTTTATAACAAGTGGCTTCACGCCTTGTTTGATCTGATTTACAACAAAAAAATAATTAACACATTATTTTACTAATTATCATTGAAATAATTCGACAAAAGTGATATCTTTCAAGAGACTTTGCTTCATTGTAAAGTTTTAATATATTGTAATCATTTTTATATGAGTTTTTTGTAGTTTTATGAATTATTTTTAGTTATAGAATAGAATTTTAGAAGTAGTCAAACTTTGCATATATTACTCCGAGAGCCAATCTGCCTCAGACGCGTGATAGTACCTGTTAAAAGCACAACTGTAGTGCAGACCTTTCGATTTGATTAATAAATTCAAATGTTTGTTTTAGCCAAACAGAAGCGTCTGTATGAAATTATCAAGCCTTTATTTGGGATCCGCTTCAGATACTTGTGAGCATATATATGAAGGCGAAAATTTAATTGATTTGCAGTTGAATAGGAATGTTTTCGCCACGACTGCTCTGTTCTGTAAATATTTCATAACACATAAATGTTTACTAAACCTTTTCGTCAGCTCAGCTAATTACCTCCTTCCTTCTACTTCCTTCTATTGCACTGCTCATATTTGAGTTCTTTAAATTAAACATGTAGGTACGTGCCCCTCTCCAACACACACACACACACACACACACACACACACACACACACACACACATACCTAGTGGTTCTACTTAAAACTAATCCCGGCGGTTTTTATATTCACCAAAATCTTCACCGCCATCCAAGCGCTTTCTGAATGCTTTTGTTTCACAAAAACACTTAAAATCAGAACTTTTTCAACCTTTTGGAGGTTTCTTTTTTTACTTTCATGATTCCGGTCTTTCTTCGCATTGTTTTTGGCTTTTAAAACTTCCATATATTCCTTTACCAACAATGCTACAAGCAAACTACTATCTGCTCTTAATGTTTAAAAACATAAAAATAAATTCACATAAAATATTTTTCGACTTGATCTAAAACTACAAAGACAAAAGAGGAGACAATTTAGCAGTACTTTTGGTGCATACTTAATGATATTTAGTGTTTTTAGTAGCGTTTGTCCTTTTTTTCTTTTTTTTTTTTTTTGTTTGCTTGTTTTTTCACTGATCACTAAAATAATTTCCCTTCTACACAGGGGATTAGAAAAATGGTTTTAGTAGTGCTCTGAAGGTCTTGCAAAAGTGCCCAATACTCTAGACAGTGTACAAGAACCGTGTTTAATATCTTGGACAAAGCAGGTAGTATCCGAAAAGTTAATTATTTTCACTCTTAACAAACAAGGAATTTCTATTCTTGAAGTGGGCAACCTTCATATGCATACATAATCCCCTTTCACATACATTTGTTTGACCGTACGTTATTACCTTTCACATACAGTTCTGTGCATATTTCACATACAGTTCTGTGCATATTTCACATACAGTTCTGTGCATATTTCACATACAGTTCTGTGCATATATACGTTATCTCTTTTCACATACATTCATGTTTGTACGTACGTTATCACCTATATATATATATATATATATAATTATATATATACATATATGTACATATATATATATAATTATATATATACATATATATAATTATATATATACATACATATATATAATTATATATAAATATGTATATATAATTATATATATAATTATATATATACATATATATATATATACAATTATATACATACATATATACATATATATATACATAATTATATATATATATATATATACGAAGAATGAATCTAAGAAGAAAATACCCACCACAACTTATAGACAAACGGATCCAACTAGCGATAAATATACCAGTAGAACATTTGAGAACTCCCCCCCAAAAAAACAAAGAACAACTCCTAACATACGTCTCCACACACAACACAAACAATCCAGATCCTTTCACAGATATAACGAAAAGCCTCGTCCTACTTAACCAAAATAGCAAACTAAACGACTTCTTTAAAACAACAAAATAATAAAAAGCAAACGCCAACCCAAAAACCTAAAACAGTAAACTAAACGACTTCTTTAAGAAAACAAAGTATTAAAATGAAACGCCAACCCAAAAACCTAAAACGCATCCTTACTTCATCTAAACTCAACAAATACACAACAGAACGAGTCACAAAAGGCAACAAACAACGATATGAAGTTTGCAACATAATATTAGAGGGAAACACATACATATTCTTGAACCCTACACAAACATTTAAAATTAAAAAAGATCTAGACTGCACCTCCAAAAATGTGGTCTATGTAATAAAATCTGCAGCATACAAGAAATCCTACATAGGCGCCGCTAAAAACCTCAATAATAGAGTAGCCTTGGGTCGATCCAACATTAAAATCGCAGAGAATAGACACCTGAATGTTTCACAGCGCATACACACATGTAGGGAAGGCAATTTTAGTATAAATGCCCATTTTCCAAACTGACAACTATTTTTTCTTACTAACACAAGTAGAAAACGTCATAAGAAAATTCACCCCCCTCCTCCGCACTGAACAAATCACAATAGCAACACGCATAAATAAGCAAAACACAGAATACACTTGCGCGCGCACATGCTACTGCAAATGTGCACACTCCCACGCACACACGAATAAAGACACGCACGATGAGGCACACGCATGCACTCACGGGCACGCACGCCCACACACACAACACGTTTCCCCAAACTAAGCAAATGACTAGAAACAAAATACACTACTCTGCGCACATTCAATAAAAGAAAATCTCTCTAGACTAAGGTATTTTAATCAATATATATATGTATGTGTGTATATGTATGTATATATATATATATATATATATATATATATATATGCGTGTGTGTGTATGTGTGTGCATGTGTGTGTGCATATGTATATATGTGTATATATGTGGATATGTGTGTGGGTGGGTGTGCATATATATATATATATATATATATATATATATATATATATATATAAAAATGTAAATTTGGTTCGTTCCAAACGAATAAAACCATATTTCTACGTTACCAATTTATTTGAAATTTTCAGACAATCCATCTTTAGAGTCGAGGCATGTTTTTTATGTTATTAAAATAAATTTACCTCGCGAATTATTAAAATATTAAATAAAATAAATATTTTTTTTAACCGTGGTGCGAATCTGTTCTGTTAATAAAACTGAACTTCCGGTTCGATTCATTTCACAGCCACGAATTGAAGAAAGATTTCATTTTCTGTTTAGTAAGTAAAAAAATAAAAAATAAAAAACATAATTCATTTGTTTATCTTCCAAATGTTTTAATTTACACATTTTTTTCTTTATTATATAAGGCAAAAAAAAAAGTCTGTCGCTTGCTTTTTAAGTTTTTTTTTTTTTTCGATATAAGATTGGTTGGAATAAAAAAAAACACGATTTAAAAAAATAGCGCGGATCACTCACTGCATTAGCACCGAAAATGTTACTAAACATTTATTAATAATTTCTCACTTTTACAAACATTTGATTTTAAATTTCTTTTTAAATGACGACTTTTATCGACTTTTATTTAAATATCCCCCCAAATGATGTTTATTCCGAAATCCGTTGTTAACATTGAGAGGTTGAGGGTGTTTATTCTGAAAGCCGTTCTTAACATTTGTGGAGGTGGACCTAATGTAAAAAAAAAATAAATAAATAAAAAAACTAAATCATTTACTGATAACTTCTCACTTTTACAAATATTTTTTAATTTACATGCGCGGATGAACAAATTGTTGAATAGTGCGAAAACAAAACGTTTTTGCAATAAACTTCGGGATAATTTTTTGGGTAAATATTTGCATTTAGGTCCACCTTCACAATTTTCTTTTTTAAATGACGAATTTTATTGATAAATAAATTTACTTCTCTGCCACGGGCACTGAACCCCTCCTTTTTTTTTTAATAGTATTTTCGGGTGGGTATGCTTACAACAAATATCAGTTAAATTTTGCAAATAGCCCCCCCCCCTCCAAAAGTGGTGTTTATTCCGGAAGCTGTTCTTAAGATTTGGAGGTTGGGGGGGGGTGATTCCAAGGTGGACCTAATCTAAAAAAAAAAACAAAAAAAAAAACAAGTTTTTTATGCGCATATAAGCAACTATTTTTTTATTAACTTTTAACTTATTATATGAGTTTTTTGTAGTTTTATGAATTATTTTTAGTTATAGAATAGAATTTTAGAAGTAGTCAAACTTTGCATCTATTACTCCGAGAGCCAATCTGCCTCAGACGCGTGATAGTACCTGTTAAAAGCACAACTGTAGTGCAGACCTTTCGATTTGATTAATAAATTCAAATGTTTGTTTTAGCCAAACAGAAGCGTCTGTATGAAATTATCAAGCCTTTATTTGGGATCCGCTTCAGATACTTGTGAGCATATATATGAAGGCGAAAATTTAATTGATTTGCAGTTGAATAGGAATGTTTTCGCCACGACTGCTCTGTTCTGTAAATATTTCATAGCACATAAATGTTTACTAAACCTTTTCGTCAGCTCAGCTAATTACCTCCTTCCTTCTACTTCCTTCTATTGCACTGCTCATATTTGAGTTCTTTAAATTAAACATGTAGGTACGTGCCCCTCTCCAACACACACACACACACACACACACACACACATACCTAGTGGTTCTACTTAAAACTAATCCCGGCGGTTTTTATATTCACCAAAATCTTCACCGCCATCCAAGCGCTTTCTGAATGCTTTTGTTTCACAAAAACACTTAAAATCAGAACTTTTTCAACCTTTTGGAGGTTTTTTTTACTTTCATGATTCCGGTCTTTCTTCGCATTGTTTTTGGCTTTTAAAACTTCCATATATTCCTTTACCAACAATGCTACAAGCAAACTACTATCTGCTCTTATATATATATATATATATATATATATATATATATATATATATATATATAATGTTTAAAAACATAAAAATAAATTCACATAAAATATTTTTCGACTTGATCTAAAACTACAAAGACAAAAGAGGAGACAATTTAGCAGTACTTTTGGTGCATACTTAATGATATTTAGTGTTTTTAGTAGCGTTTGTCCTCTTTTTCTTTTTTTTTTTTTTGTTTGCTTGTTTTTTCACTGATCACTAAAATAATTTCCCTTCTACACAGGGGATTAGAAAAATGGTTTTAGTAGTGCTCTGAAGGTCTTGCAAAAGTGCCCAATACTCTAGACAGTGTACAAGAACCGTGTTTAATATCTTGGACAAAGCAGGTAGTATCCGAAAAGTTAATTATTTTCACTCTTAACAAACAAGGAATTTCTATTCTTGAAGTGGGCAACCTTCATATGCATACATAATCCCCTTTCACATACATTTGTTTGACCGTACGTTATTACCTTTCACATACAGTTCTGTGCATATTTCACATACAGTTCTGTGCATATTTCACATGCAGTTCTGTGCATATTTCACATACAGTTCTGTGCATATATACGTTATCTCTTTTCACATACATTCATGTTTGTACGTACGTTATCACCTATATATATATATATAATTATATATATACATATATGTACATATATATATATAATTATATATATACATATATATATAATTATATATATACATACATATATATAATTATATATAAATATGTATATATAATTATATATATAATTATATATATACATATATATATATATACAATTATATACATACATATATACATATATATATACATAATTATATATATATATATATATATATATATATATATATACGAAGAATGAATCTAAGAAGAAAATACCCACCACAACTTATAGACAAACGGATCCAACTAGCGATAAATATACCAGTAGAACATTTGAGAACTCCCCCCCAAAAAACAAAGAACAACTCCTAACATACGTCTCCACACACAACACAAACAATCCAGATCCTTTCACAGATATAACGAAAAGCCTCGTCCTACTTAACCAAAATAGCAAACTAAACGACTTCTTTAAAACAACAAAATAATAAAAAGCAAACGCCAACCCAAAAACCTAAAACAGTAAACTAAACGACTTCTTTAAGAAAACAAAGTATTAAAATGAAACGCCAACCCAAAAACCTAAAACGCATCCTTACTTCATCTAAACTCAACAAATACACAACAGAACGAGTCACAAAAGGCAACAAACAACGATATGAAGTTTGCAACATAATATTAGAGGGAAACACATACATATTCTTGAACCCTACACAAACATTTAAAATTAAAAAAGATCTAGACTGCACCTCCAAAAATGTGGTCTATGTAATAAAATCTGCAGCATACAAGAAATCCTACATAGGCGCCGCTAAAAACCTCAATAATAGAGTAGCCTTGGGTCGATCCAACATTAAAATCGCAGAAAATAGACACCTGAATGTTTCACAGCGCATACACACATGTAGGGAAGGCAGTTTTAGTATAAATGCCCATTTTCCAAACTGACAACTATTTTTTCTTACTAACACAAGTAGAAAACGTCATAACAAAATTCACCCCCCTCCTCCGCACTGAACAAATCACAATAGCAACACGCATAAATAAGCAAAACACAAAATACACTTGCGCGCACATGCTACTGCAAATGTGCACATCCCCACGCACACACGAATAAAGACACGCACGATGAGGCACACGCATGCACTCACAGGCACGCACGCCCACACACACAACATGTTTCCCCAAACTAAGCAAATGACTAGAAACAAAATACACTACTCTGCGCACATTCAATAAAAGAAAATCTCTCTAGACTAAGGTAATTTTAATCAATATATATATGTATGTGAGTATATGTATGTATATATATATATATATATATATATATATATATATATATGCGTGTGTGTGTGTATGTGTGTGCATGTGTGTGTGCATATGTATATATGTGTATATATGTGGATATGTGTGTGGGTGGGTGTGCATATATATATATATATATATATATATATATATATATATATATATATATATAAAAATGTAAATTTGGTTCGTTCCAAACGAATAAAACCATATTTCTACGTTACCAATTTATTTGAAATTTTCAGACAATCCATCTTTAGAGTCGATGCATGTTTTTTATGTTATTAAAATAAATTTACCTCGCGAATTATTAAAATATTAAATAAAATAAATATATTTTTTTAACCGTGGTGCGAATCTGTTCTGTTAATAAAACTGAACTTCCGGTTCGATTCATTTCACAGCCACGAATTGAAGAAAGATTTCATTTTCTGTTTAGTAAGTAAAAAAATAAAAAAATAAAAAACATAATTCATTTGTTTATCTTCCAAATGTTTTAATTTACACATTTTTTTCTTTATTATATAAGGCAAAAAAAAAAGTCTGTCGCTAGCTTTTTAAGTTTTTTTTTTTTTCGATATAAGATTGGTTGGAATAAAAAAAACACGATTTAAAAAATAGCGCGGATCACTCACTGTATTAGCACCGAAAATGTTACTAAACATTTATTAATAATTTCTCACTTTTACAAACATTTGATTTTAAATTTCTTTTTAAATGACGACTTTTAGCGACTTTTTTTTAAATATCCCCCCAAATGGTGTTTATTCCGAAATCCGTTGTTAACATTGAGAGGTTGAGGGTGTTTATTCTGAAAGCCGTTCTTAACATTTGTGGAGGTGGACCTAATGTAAAAAAAAAAAAATAAATAAATAAAAAAACTAAATCATTTACTGATAACTTCTCACTTTTACAAATATTTTTTAATTTACATGCGCGGATGAACAAATTGTTGAATAGTGCGAAAACAAAACGTTTTTGCAATAAACTTCGGGATAATTTTTTGGGTAAATATTTGCATTTAGGTCCACCTCCACAATTTTCTTTTTTAAATGACGACTTTTATTGATAAATAAATTTACTTCTCTGCCACGGGCACTGAACCCCTCCTTTTTTTTAATAGTATTTTCGGGTGGGTATGCTTACAACAAATATCAGTTAAATTTTGCAACAACAACAAAAACTGTGTACCCATGCAAAATGGAAAATTAAACCTATAAGAAACATGCTTTTTCTCATTTTGGAACTTTTTCCATTGCGCCAATTTGAGCCACAGCAACGCGTGGCAGGGTACAGCTAGTATATATATATATATATATATATATATATATATATAATATATCTTTGTAGTCATCGACATAGAGTCCTGTTTCGTTGTATCACAACTCATCAATGCCGCTAGTTTCGTTACTCTCTGTATTGTTCATTTTGATGATGCATCTTGCTGCGATGGCCAATCTTTTCTGTAATACAGTTTATATATTTTTCGATGTATTTTTTCTGATATTCACAGTCTTCTGTGCCTCCGAGCCTTGATCTTTTTACGTAGAGAACGTCAGTATCATCCTTCGGGTGTAGCGCATGGGGCATGGTCATTAGTTTCCTAGTCTTTTGATCCAGATGCATGAGTTTTTCTTTTATCCAACCTAGGAAGGGTGCAGAATATCTTACTAGGGACATTGTCCAGGTATTTATTTTATCACGTTTATAATATATAATTTTGTTTCTAATAATTTTCGTTATTATTTTTACGTATTATTGTCAATTTTTTTTTCATTTCTTTTAATTTTCTGGTTTCTGCTTCTAAAACACTCAGATATGTATAGCTAACATCTTTGCCAAATGTACTCATCTCTTCTTCGTTTCGTAGTGCCATGCCTTCTGCTGTCTTTATTATGATTTGTGCTCATCAGAGTTCTCACGACAAAAACCGACAAAAACCGATGGTTTACTCTGGAGTCTGGGTAACAACAAGTCTCCCCAGATTTACAGTACTCTCCGTTCGGGTTAAAGTTAAAATTAGGGGTTGTGTTTTTGAAAAAGTTCTTAAAAAGTTTAAATTGTGGTATTTTCTCCAGCTTTTGTGGAGATCTTACTAATCCATTAGTATATTGTGTATGATTCTTAACATAAAATACACATTGGAGACTCTTCACAAATGGATCCATCTCATCAGCTTTCACAGATTGAAATTGGTGATTAATCTGATGTCGCTAAGGTGATCGATTCCAACGTCACCCATTTTAAAATGAATTTGTATTATTTGGATTATATTATTTTAGTTTTCAGTGTGATTTTCATATTTCAGTCGATGTAATCTCCAACATTCTGCAGATGTCTCTTCAGGGGATCTTTTTGTGGAATTCCGGCATTTTGAACGGCATCAGGATAGTAGTATGTCCTTGTTCCGTCAGTCATGACTGAGTAGAAATCCTAGGTAATTATATTTTTTGAGTGTCGCCGTAGAGAGTATTGAAACTTTAACGTCCAGAGAAGTGTAACGTACTACTGAATTTTTTAATAAATACTTTATCCACTACGCCACGGTCCCTTGCGAGCAATTCTAGTGTGAATCTTGAGAGCCTTAAACATATTTTCGTTTTTAGATGTGCAATCTTATTGCTATTTATTACAACACACACACACACACTCACACACACACACACACACACTCACACACACACACACACACACACACACACACACACATATATATATATATATATATATATATATATATATATATATATATATATATATATATATAAACATTATAAGGAGTATACGATGATCGATCAATCTTTCAACATTTTCATGTTTCGACAGGACTCCAAGTGAAGCCCGCAGTATGAAAAATAAATGAGATAAAATTTACCCAGAATGCCATCGAAAACACGGGAAGAATGGCTCATCTCCATTTCCTTTAGATTTTTTAGATAGGCACTAACACCCTTATCCACGTCGGTCGTTTCGTTTGACCGCTTACTTCTAAGGCGACTTAATTCATTCGCGCACCCTTCGCAACTTCGAGCTCATAGGGCCTGAAAATGTTGAAACATTAAACGGTCTGCGTATACTCCTTACAATGTGTATATAATTTTAATTATATAAAAGCTCTATACATGTATTGCGCACTTTTGAAGAAATATTATTTTTAGTTCTCGCTAACAATATAACTGAACTCAATTAATTAATATATATGTGTGTGTGTGTGTGTGTGTGTGTGTGTGTGTGTGTGTGTGTGTGTGTGTGTGTGTGTGTGTGTGTGTGTGTGTGATTTCTTTAATTGTAACCTTTATCTATTATTTATAATTAATGGTTCCCATATTGTGCGAAATATCAAAAATAACACTCAATATGAAAACAGTAACCAGAAAAATCGAAATAATACGAATTATCAATTATCAATCTTCACCTAAAAAAATTCGTAAACATTAAAATGAATTGTTCCCAAATCAAATTATTACAGTGCAATTTTAAATAAATATATTTCAGAAAGCGACATTCATTTTTTATGGCTTTGAGAATATTTAACTGACAATAATTTTTTTGACAGATAATGTTGCTTTAAAACAATTAAATTGCTGCAATCTTAAACAAATATACAAAGAAAAGGCATAATTGTTGTATTAGTTGAAAGCTGACAAGAACAATTAATTTTATGGGAGAAGAAAGTCATTTTAATAGTATTAACCTTGAGGGAGATTTATCATTTTAAAAGAATTAGATGCATCTATTTTAAAAGAATTAGATGCTTCTATTTAATTGCCTCCCCACGAGGGCAGAGGTAGAACTAATGTCAGATTTTAATATAGGGAAAATCAATATCCTCACAAAGGGGCATTGTGGATTGGTGGAAAATTTTTAATTGTTTTAGTCTAGAAGAACTTCCCCCACACTGACCGAAGACTGAATATGCTAAATGTAGCATCAGAACAAATACTACACTTTAATCTTAGAAATTAACGATCTTTTTAATGACTCATCGCCATATTATTCGCTTCTTCCTTGCATAAAACTTAAAGGTGAGACGTTGTTTTTGCATAAAATTAATCGCCCCTCTATTCCAATCTTCTCGTCACTTCTTGTCTCTATGTAAAAGATTAGTGTGCAAGAAATATCAGATTTAATATAACACTGGACGAACTGTGGCCCGTTATGTTGTCAATAAAAAATCTGCTATATACCCCTCTCGCTCTCTCCCTCTATGTGTCGCCCTCTCTTCTCTCTTTTGTCTCCCTTCTCACATACACACTCTGTCTTTCTTCGTCTCTCAGTCTATGTCTTTATAGTTCTCTCTGTTGCTCTCTGTATTTCTTCTGTCTATTCTCTTCATGATGCCTCCTCTGTGAGAATCGCAGACTGAGAACTGCAAATAGAGACTATACTCTCTCCTTTTCTGAACGGCTATGTCTATAGAAAGACTGAGTGTAGCTGGAAGATATTACACTATATATATATATATATATATATATATATATATATATATATATATATATATATATATATATATCCTATTATATAAAAGGAACTTTGTCTGTGTAAGAAAGAGAGTTCCCTATTGACTCGTAAACAGATGGATCGATTTTTTTTTAATTTCACACGAAGGTACTTGATGTGTCTGGGAGTGTTCTTACGTAGGCTTTGTATTAGAATGCGTCTTAAAAGTATCGAAAATTGATAATCGAAAAAGTCCAATGAAAGGAGGTTTGATTTTGACCAAACTTAACACTTTTAGAAAACCTAGCATCACAAGTGCATTTGAGAAGTTTTCTCACCGCACAAATAGAAAGGTCCAACCTATAAAATCAATAGTAGATTCATTTATAAAACAGGGGCACGTTCAGAATAAATGTTTCTTTTTGGAGCACAACTGAACATGATACTTGATTTTGTGACCTGAACTTTAATTCAAGTGATAATGTAAAAATAACTTCATAAAATCAACAATTGGTTCTTTGAAAAGACAGAGGCGCGTTCTAAATAAATGTTTCTGTTTAAGGCGCAACCGAACCATGATACATGACATTTGCATTTTAAACTTTCGTGAAGCTATTATTTACAGATAATTTTATAAAAATCAACAGTATGTTCTCTACAGTGCAATGTAGACTACGATGTATTGTGAACTGAGTCAATGCGGAGAGGCATGTAAAGTTTCCTTCTGGTATACTGCGGGGGATCCCTAACTAAAGCAGGAAACCAATCGATTTGATTAAAAAAAACTGAGCGATTTCATCGATTTCAATAAGAATAAAAGTATGTGTGGGTGGAACATTTATTTATCCTCAGTTAATTCAATCCCGAACAACACCAGGTCTCCCTAACATATATATATATATATATATATATATATATATATATATATATATATATATTCTTATAATATATATCAATCCTTATTTAAGGAGCTCAATGTAATTACAGATCAATAGAGAGAATAAATGACAAAAAGTTACATTCCAAAGTGCATGATGTTGACCATCTTATAAGTTATTCCTTTAATTCAGTTGACTTTTACATTTCTTGACAGTATCTGTTTCGTAGCGCAAAATCAATCACTTAATTATTATATCAATCAGTGAATCTATTATGCCCTTGACTCATCAGAAGAAATAGCAACAAACAATCCGTCAAAAGGAATTGAAGTGTGATTTGACATAATTAAAATCCGAAAATTGGAAGAGAAGCTGCAAATGCCTTTATAATTTTCCATTACATCATATTGAATTTTTATAAAACAAAGTCATTTAACCCAATTACTAACAATTTTAATTAATTTATGAATCTTCTACCAAAATGTTCTATTTAATGATTAGTAAAACTTATTCTAATTTGTGTATACATACTTTACTTATGAAAATAATATCAACAAATTATAAATTATTATACATGTTTGTATTTTGTACATACGAAACTAAACTAAGCTAATATATATATATATATATATATATATATATATATATATATATATCGCTAGATTCAGCCACTCTGATGAGTCGTCGATAGCGAAACACGTGTCAGTGAATAACTATATTTTAAAAACAATATATATGCCACTCCCCATTTAGAGGTACAAAATTTGTAAAAGGGAAAAATATTCCTAACTCGCATTTTGTGTCGTAGGTCACCAAAGTGTAGCCCTATAGTTGTCCAAGTCACTATCTCGGTCGACAGCGACTAAATGTAAGTTCTTCAATTCACGGCCGGGTGTTCGTCGGTGCTTCTCGCATCAGGGTTGATATGCTGTCGCCTCGCCGGTCTGTCGTATGCTAGAAAAAAAAGCAATTCCATACACAAAAAAGGCGACCTAACTCTTCTATTCTACTTATAAATTTCCAGAAAAAAATATATACAATTATATAATTATAGACAATTGTCTTTATAATTCAGTGTTCATTAATGCCCGATTCCACACATTCAAGCTCAACTGTCGTTTTTCGACAGTGCGCTTCGTTAATGTATTCAGGGAAGGGGTGAGCCGGGGTAGTACCTGGACCAATCATACCCAACAACGTCACCCTAGGGGAAGGTCCCTTCCACGAGTGCACCTGTGGATCTGCGAACGTTCTCATGGCCCCATGGGGTTATACTCGTGATCTCTAGGTCGACACATTGCACTTGAATTATAAACATCATCTCTACAATCTTTGAGTCATTACCTGTTTCGGAGTGCAAACTTTAAAAAATTGACATTGTTTGTCGATTTTCATAAAAAATGAAATCACAATCTTAATATTTCTCTCGCCGGGTTTTTTGCTGCCACCCGGTCACACCAATATTATTATCGGTGTGCCTAGCCTTCTCCAGTGCTTCGGAGTCTCAGCCTCCCCCCCCCCAGTTGGAAGCCCAACCGCTCCTTGTGATGATCACGTCACAACTTAGGTAAAAATGCACTTTCGCATAAATAATTAAATTCATTACAAAAGTATTGCAAAGAAAAACAAATAAATAACACACACACACACACACACACACACATACATATATATATATATATATATATAAGATTATAACGTAAAATATTGCAGCATAAGAATTGATTATATAATGTTATAAATATTTTTTTTTACAAATTCTTAATGCTGCAATATTTTAAGTTATAAATCTATTGTATTTTATTACTAGAATATCTTGTACTTTTCCTTTCCAGTTTTAACAACTAGTACTTTACTTTTCCATGTTTAAGCTTAACCATATTACTTTTCATGCTCGCATTTTCTACTGTAATCCATGATTTTTCTAGGCTTCCAATAAATTCACTTGTTCTTTGTTAAATTTCAGTCTTATTTTTTTGCTCCCATAAGCACATATGTAATAACAATGTACGGCACTCGTCTGCTTTCAATAAAATCCTTCCAATTACCTCCCTTTAATGCTTTCATTGTCGTTTCAGCGACGTGGTTGCTATGGAAATCAGTCATAAAATACGTTGTTGACGTTCTTACATATTTTTACGATTTTGAACACCAGAATATTCATAACTTTTCAAATGAGATAGAGGTTGTTTAAACAGTTACATTCAATTTAGATTTAATTTGCGTTTTTTGAAAAATGACAAATGCTGATATTCTTTTTGGCGCCACTATATATATATATATATATATATATATATATATATATATATATATATATATATATAATTTAAACACGGTCGTGTTTGAATATATGGTGAAGTGGCAGAATCAGTCATTTCAAACTGCTTTAAAGTTTCACCGCTCACTATATATATATATATCGGTGTGCTAGAACGTTTTCATCTTAAATTCTACGCAATTGTGCAGAATAGAATTTAACCTAATAGTGAAATGAAACTAATCATCAAATAAGAAACCATAAAAATGAATAATTAATTAACGCTCATTTCAAAGGGATATGCAAATAAGTTCATCTTCATGTAGCCGCTCGCATATCCATGATATTAAGAAGTTCGTTTTAATAATTACTAAATAGAAAAAGTAGGCTTTTAATATCAATGTCAGAGCGAGAAAATAAAGAATACACCTCCGTCTTTCTTCCTGCTTTACACCCCTCTCTTTCTCCCTCTCTCTCTCTCTCTTTCTTTTTTTTTCTCTCTCCCTATATGACTTATTGATAAAAACATTAGTAAGTAGTTTCTAGGAGAGACTTCCTTCCATTGAAAAGATAATGGGCGCCTTTCTTCTTCAGCCACTTATCTCCATTTCACATCCACATATCTCCGGTCAGTCATCTATCGTAACTACTATCTCTTCACGTTTTTGCGAAGCTTATTTAGGTACTATCTACATTTAGTAATTTTTATAAAGAAACTAGAAAAATATTTGGCATGTTTACATCGTTTGAATCAGGAAACATGGGTTTGAAAAGACAGTTTAATAGATATTTCTATTTACAATATCTTCCTCCACTTTCTCCCTGCAGTTATATCTCCCCATATCTCTTCTTCTCTTCCTCTTCCCCCTTCTTTCCTATCTCTATCTCCAAATATATAAATGTTCGTTTATCTTACAAAATCTTTGCGTTGTAATTTCGCTTTTAAACGTATAACATACATATTTCATCTTAAAATTTAAACAACGCTTATATCACGAGGAACACAATCTAGCTGTTCCATACCACGTGCGCCAACGCGTCTCCCCGGAAATAAAAAATATCACTGTTGAAGAAAAATATACGGATTTTCTACTACTAATTATTTTTTTTTTAATCCCACTATAGTACGAAAAAAATGTTCTGAAGAAGACATATCACGTCGAAAATATTAATTTTAAACAAATAAATGTTTGTTTATTTTACAAAATCTTTCCGCTATAATTTGACTGGTCTTTCCGGTGAGCGTGTCCACTAGTCAATGATACACACTTGCAGCCTCTGTTTTTAAGTGTGTGACTTTGAACTTCTATTCTAACGCCAAATTGATGCTTTTCGGTGGCACATCGAGTTCAGCCAAGTTAATGTGCTCGAATCATGCCAGTGGCCCTTCGCTTTATAACCCAAGTTGCTGCTTGGATCTTTCCGTACACTGGCAGATACCCGATCAGTTTCCCGCACAGGGATAAAATAGCACGACGTATCACAACCTCTTGGACATCTGGAATCATACTATCAGGCTTCCATCGCAAAGTGCCACGCTCTCCCAAGATTTTCAATCCAAGTACTCGTGCGCCGTTTTCAAAACGCTTCGGATCATTGCTTTCTAGCTCTAACCGGAGAAAATGCTGCTTCAATCGCTCAGCAGCAACCACGTTGTTGTTGATGTATATATCGTTTATGTATGACGACGTCGCCTGTCGAACAGTTACATCCACGATCGCCTGCATAATGAATGGGGATATGTTAAGCGCAAATCCCATCCTAGTTAGGTATTATCTCTGCCCCTTCACCACTATGGTTGTGAACCACATTAAGAAATTGTGCACATGTACCTGGAGTAAGGCTTTTCTTGGATGCCATCAGCTAGAATCCAAACCAAAGATATAGTTTCCCATCCATATTCATTACCATTTGGATCACGTTCATACGCATATAAAAAGCTAAAAAAAAAATAACGCTGTTTAACCTATAAATGTATATTTGCGTATGCATAGTCGATTCACATTTGCGAAGTTCTTTTTGTTTTCAATTTTGACCTCTTAGCAGCAGCATTTACCAGCTAAAAACAAATCTAATTGAAAGGATAATGAGCGCCTTCCTCCACTCTCTCCCTGCATTTATCTCTGCCCTATCTCTTCCCCTCTCCTCCTCACTTTCTTTTCTGTCTCTATCTCCATATATATAAATGTTCGTTTATCTTACAAAATCTTTGCGTTGTAATTTGGCTGGTCTTTCCGGTGAGCGTGTCCACTAGTTAATGATACACACTTGCAGACTCTGTTTTTAAGTGTGTGACTTGCGTGGTGTAACTTAATTTGTAACTTTACTTTACATATTTGGTTTCAAGTCTGTAGATCAAAAATTGACAGAGGAGTTTGATATATACCGTTCTTCACACAAACAAGGTCACTTATAGATAGATAGATAGATAGATAGATAGATAGATAGATAGATAGATTTGTATTTGGCGTCAGTTTTCGATATGACTTTGTCATTCATAATATGTTGCCACCATTTTAAAATTTTGCAACAGTACTTTTCCTTCAATAACTGTAATTTATAAACTAATTATTAGCGATAGGACGATTCCAATATTTTTTCTGATTCCAATACAATTACCGATTCCGTGCTAAATTCCCGATTCCGATACAATTACCGATTTCGATTCCGATTCTTCATAAATCTCTAAATATTTAATTATAAGATTGTTATTTCCCCGTAAAAACACATGTTAAATACACAGATATTTTCCTAAACGTCAAAACACACTTGTGGAGAATGATCTATCGATTTTAGCTTTACTATTATTTTAAAATCAATAAATATTTATTATTTTATCATTATTACCAGCAATGGAAGATTTTGGTTTAAATAAAATCGATTAAAAAAGATAATTAAAAGAATCGTTTTGGCATTGGAAAATCGGCATCAATTTTTCCGATTCAGATTCCGATTCCGATTAATCGTCCCGACACTACTAATTATGCAATTGGACTCAAATTCTGACACGTGGTATTTGAATATTAGTATTTTATTAAAAACTATAGGATTTTTTTACTTTTCAAGCATGGTTTTCTCCAGAGAAATTATTTATATTATAAGTTTATTATATGTAGCGTTTTTGTTGTTTTTTTTTTTTTTTTTTTTTTTTTTTTTTTTTTTTTTTGCTTTTTTGTTTCATTTTTATCAATAAGAATATTTAATTATTTAATTCAGTAGTAAATTGTTTTGAAATAATAGCCGGACTCATCTGTTTGTATTCACATAATAAATCAATGTTTCTATCGTATTTGGCTCTTTCTTCTGTTCGGCTTTGCGTCTTAGCGACGTCTACGGTCACCTGCTTGATATCCAGGAGATTTATCGATTCGTTCTGTGACGTCATGAAACATTTTTTTTTTCCTTGACGTACCACATCTGGTGATTAGCAAAGACAGGCTGGCAGCATGTGGCAGTCTGGGCTGGCAGGAATTTAAATAGATTATGGTAATCAATTACAGTATTCGTTTCATATGATAACATTTTTAACTTTGCTCCTCCACCCGCCCACACATTAACAAAAACTCCTTTCTTAAAAGTTTGATTTGATGTTTTTTAATACAAATGTAAAAAAAATAAAAATAAAGAAGAAGGGTTGCAAAAATATGTGACTGTAAAAATTCATGATAAAGAAATAAAAATGCAACTCGATTCGGGTTCAGAGCATAATAAATTTAAATGCCTGGAAGAAATTGAATAAACTCACAATGCTGAGAACACGCAAAACAATAAAGGCCGTTAACAGTTTGGAAATTAACTTTGAAGGTAAATTTTTAGCGAATGTCACATTATTGTGAAGACAAAAAAGTTAAAAGCAATACCACTAACCTACTGGGATCGGATTGGATTCATGAATTTAAATTATGGAACCAGCCAATCAATATTTTTTTTTGCAAATCCAAAATAAAAAGTACGACAGAAAAACAATGAAAAACAAATTAAAAGGAAATGTTTCTTCTTTTATGCCACAAAAGGCCAAACAAAGGGCGCAAACAGACCAATACCGTTGTAAACCGAATAAAAGTAGCTCTCCCCTAACGAGAACAGTGCCTTATCACAAATCAAGAAACCAAAAACAGGAACGTACTCTATTGCAAGTCCTAAAGTGATGACACCCTCACCAACCGAACCACTCGTAAATGTTTATGCGACTGCAAGCGATTTTTTACCGGATACGAAAACTGTCAAATATACATAATAAATATTTTTAAAAAAATTTGTAAAACTTAAATAATTTTAATATCTTGTCTAACTTCTTTTCCGAAAAGTCGAGAAATCGGCAACGTTTGTGACCCAAAATTAAATATCATTCCAGTATGTTCTAATATGTAAAATAACTAAGATGTGAATGCCCCCAAAAGAAATCCTGATAAGATCGTGTTAGGAGAGGGGGGGGGCAAATATGAGGGTTTTTTTTCTTTGTTTATTATTCTATTTCAGTTTATATATAGTTCAGCTTCTTTTATTTTTAACAAGTCTGTAAAAAATTAACGAAATTGATCAATTATTGGATTTTGGAGAGAAGTTTTAAAATCGCGTTATTTTCATTGTTTACGTCAAAATATGTAGAAATAACATGTAGTTCCATTTTTTTTCCGTTTTTAGCTTTTGGGGAATTTTTTAAAATTCACCGGTTTTACGGAATTTCCATTACTAACGATTGCTATATTGTCCAATTTACTACTGTACGCTCGTAACCCTTATCCTCGAGTGGTCTCTGGGCCTTGATAAGTGGTGATGCATATGTAAAAAAAAGTAAAAAAAATATGAGATTGTTTTTTAGAATCTTTCTTATTGAGAAAACTGTAAAAATTACAATGAATCAATTTTATTTTACAAGTTTTTACTGTTATTATTTGTTTATGGAGATCGAAACTTCCGCCTTTATTAGTGCCATACCAATATAATCAATGGAGAATTGGCTCTAATTATAAAGAATAGGAAATTTGCATGAATTAAAATATATTTATTCATATTTTACGACTGCTAGTTTAAAAGATAAATAAATTTTTATTAGAATAACCAAAATGATATCGATTGATACGAATAAATGCAAAAGTTTTTTGTCTTTTATTATTTAAATTGTTGGTTTTAAGTATTTCAAGAAATGAATTTGGTGACTCGATAGCGCGTCACCAAAGCGACTAGTAGTAGATATAATATATCCAGTTCTTTTTGTCGACCTCTTTTTATGTCAGCCTTGGTTCAACTGCACTAGCACTATACACTAAACGATAAACCCAAGGATAGAAAATATCCCCTTGATGCCCTAAGCACGTCCTTACTTAGGTGATGACGTATTTCTTCGTTTTCGCTATCGACGCTGGTTCAGTTCTTTACTTTCAAGGGTCGTTTAGAGGTCAACTGCTGTTCCTCTTAAACATCCAGTGTTAGATACTACTTCGACAGAACCAAGACAAATCTAATATATGAAGTTACCATGCCATATTTTCAAAGTCGGACTCAAATAGTAATTCATTTTAGATACTCGATATTTGATTCGACGTAACCCATTTGCTCGTATTTTCTTTTACTATCTATATACTTCTTTTCGTCTGTCTGTCTGTCCGCTTCACTGTTTCTCGGGTATTACTGGGTCGATCTGGCTGAAATTTTGTATGGACTTTTTGTTATGATAGTGCACAGCGAACTAATATTATGATATTCTTTCGGTGCACAGTTAGGGATTGATAAGGGTTAACAGAAATTGCAATACCATATTTACTCTAGAGGTTTTCTCAGAAACTACTGGGATAACCTGACTGAGATAATGTATGAGCATTTATTAGGTGCAGCGAACTCAGTATTATGATGCCCACCCAATACACAGTTAGGGATTAATATAGATTAATATAGATTAGTTTTTAATCGAAAAATAGGCACAAATTTAACCATATTTAACCGTCAAGTTGGCATAAAGCACTAATTCTAAGTCAACGTCCTATAACTTTTACTTGTTTTAACGGGTAAAAGTTATAATGTTATAATATTCCACTATGCAATATTTCTCATTTCGCTTCAGTTTTTTGTTGGGTTTTTTTTTTCATGTAAAATATTTTTCCGCCTAAGAAAACTGTTAGAATGGAAACATTTCCCCTTACTCGCTGAATATTCTAATTAAAGGAAAGTAATGTTTTCAACAAAACAATGTTCTATTTTGAATCGATTTCGTTAGAGTAACATATTTGAAATGAGCCAAAAATGTTTAGTCACCTTTCGCTATTACTGCAATGAAATTCTTGGCATAGCTCATGCATGTGCATCAAAAAATGATTTAGAAAACTAGGAAAAGTTCTATACATCACATTCCCAAACTAACTTATTATTAAACAAGTATTTTCTCGTACCATCTTCTGCTTGTCACCTTGTTGCAAGGGCCAATGAGGCTGATTGGTCTTACATCTTGTTAGAGACATAACACATATACGGCAATTGCAAAGATGATAAACACGGGAGTTTAATTTGTAAATAAGAAATAACATTATTTATTTACATCATAAATATAATGGAAGAAGATTGTTTCTGTGACGTTGTCACAAGAAGGTTTGATGGCGAGTGTCCGAGTTGTTCTGTTCTCCGACGTTGCTCATCGCATATGGACGTCTGCGGTTGGGAAGACGGTTAAGTACGTCTCGCCACTCAATTGGTTGAATGTGGGCATCGCTAGGTTTGAAGAGACGCACCAGTGTGTGTGTGTGTGTGTGTGTGTGTGTGTGTGTGTGTGTGTGTGTGTGTGTGTGTGTGCATTTAGTTTCAATTTGGCGTAAACACTTATTCTAAATCAACAGGCTATAACATTTGTCCAGTTTTCATAGGCAAAATGTCTAGTATATATATATATATATATATATATATATATATATATATATATATATATATATATATATATATATATATATATATATATATATATATATATATATATCACAAGAAGTCTATATTCCAAATTTTAAGATGTTGTCCATCTTACTTTTTTTTTCTTTCGACATATTAAAAATGTTCAATTCTTGACAGCACTTGTTTCGTAGTGCAGAATAATTAATGTAACTATTGCGTCAATTTTTGAATTCATTCTGCCCTTTCTCATCAGAAGGAAATGAACTCAGTAACTTTAAAAGAAAATAAAGGTATATAGAATGATTACAAAGTCCGAAAACTCGGAAGAGTAGTTGCGATTATGTTTTCTTTTAGTTACGCCATCTTTGAATTCTGATGTAGAGTCACCAACGCAATACCAACGTATTGATATAGTGGAGTCATATTGTTATCATAAACATAAAAAATATCTTATATCAATTTGTTATTTATAAGCAGTTTATATTTATTTTCTTAGATAATAGTGACAAGAGTCAAATCTAGAACTAAGGTTTATTTTATACGAAACTAATTTTTAAATTTATTGAATTTGTATACGATAATTTAGTTGTTTGGTTAGATTGAAACTTGGCTTAACTATAACTTTATTCATTACATGAATAAATAAATAAATATATATTATGTATATTTCTGCGTTTAAACAGAATTATATTATTGCAATTGAGTTAGAATTAATTATCCATTTGTTTTCATTAATATAAAAAAAAATTAATGTTTCGATACATTCGTTTATTTTCTGTTTAAGGGACGCTACTCAATGTCAGACGTATACTGACTATCTCTCTTATATATAATTATATTATTAAGATGCTTTGTAGGTTTTTACTGTACTAATTAAATGTTGTCTTCTAATTTACTATTTTTATTTTATTTATTTGTTTATTATTAATTTATATACTAGATTAAATGTATTCAAGTGCGATAATTAATGAATTTAACGAGATTATAAAAAGTGCTAAAAAAGATATATTTTATTAATATAAACAAATTTTACATGGTCTCGACACATTTTAGTTTAAGAATTAACAATTAGTTACGTATACACAGGCGGCAAAAAGAAAGTCCGCACTTGTCATTTTTTCCAAAACTGCAAATTTAACCTAAATGTAATGTAACTGTTTAAACAATTTGATTGGCCTTTTATTCTTCTATAATTTTACCTGTTCATATTTGATTTTTAATTAACATATTCTAGTGTTCACGTCAATTAAAAAAAAATAAATTCAAATTGAGGAGGCAAAAACAAAGCTCTCACAATGGAAAATTGTTATTTAAATGTAACTTTAGGACATTAATACAACACAAATACAACAGGAACACAATGAACGAGTTAATATTTAGTAGCATGACCCTTCTGCAATTTGACAGTCGGCAATCTTTTGGGAATTACTTGAATAAGACTGCAGCAATACTCCGGAGAAATAGCACCCCACTTTTCTTTAATTTTTGTCGAAAGTTCTTCAAAATTTGAAATTTTATCATTGTGTAGCTGTTGCTTGATGCAATGCCATACGTTTTCGATAGGATTGAGGTCTGGAGATTGTGCAGCCCAATCCAAACACGGAATATCATGCTCTTCCAGAAACCTCTTGACATTGCCAGCTGTGTGAATGAGAGCATTATCCTTCATGAAGATGGGATTATCATCTAACTTCCGACCAAAGTAGAGTAGAAAATGCTCAGTCAACATATTAATGTACTTGGTCGAATTAATTCGACCTTGCAAGCGAACTATAGGCCCTGGACCATTGGTACTAATAATGCCCCATACCAAAACTGAACCTCTACCACCTTCCAACGTTGAAACTGAGCACCTACGATTAAATCCTTCGTCTTTCCTCCGACAGACGTACTGCCTACCATCACTGCTTAGCATATTGAACTTGCTTTAGTCGCTAAAAAGCACTTTTGACCAATATGAAGAGTCATAATCTTCATTGCATCTGACGAAGTCCAGACGGCACTTTCTGTTCTTTACAGAAATCATTGCCTTGCGTTTTTCAAAATATCCTCGCAAATTAAATTCCTCTTTAAATAAATCTGCTCTTGACAGTAGAAAGAGGGCACTTTTTTAACAAGATTGCACTGTTGTTGGATTTGGGGAGCTGTTTCAAATCTGTTTCTTAGGTTGTGGATCTTGATAGCCTTATCTTCCCTATTAGAAGTAACTCTAGTACGACCAAATTTAGGGGCATTTTAAGAAAAAATATATAGGTATTTAGATAAATAAAGAGAGGGATAATTACAGATATAAGTATCTTTATTTTAGAATCTATCGAGATAATAAAAAGTTTTGTTATAAACATTTGAAATTTCACATGCAGTATACTCAGGCATAGGGCAAGCTGTTTAATCGGTTTTGGGCAGAAAATTTGGCTGCCAAGGAGTCAAAGTTCAAAACATTTGACCTTTGCGATTTCTAGCAAACTATTCAGCCAATTTTGGGTCTAGACATTTGAATTTTTACATAAAGGGATATCAGATATGCAGCAAGCTTTTTAATCGGTTTTGGGGCGAAAATTTGGATGCCACGAGTTCAAAGTTGTAAGAGTTGACAATTGCAGACTTTACCAAACTCCTCCGCCAATTTTGGATCTAAAAACTTGAAATTTTAGATGTAGGTTACCTGGACATGAGTCAAACTTTTTAATATATAGATAAGCACATAAAGTTATTAACAGTACATAGGGCCCGAGGAAAGCCGGACTGACCCGCTAGTATATATATATATATATATATATATATATATATATATATATATATATATATATATATATATACTAGCAGGGCGCCCGGCATTGTATGGTCGTAAAATATGCTCAAATATTATTACGCTTAATGCAGATCTCGTATTTATTATTATATTACATTTTACCTAATATATAGTAATGATGAAAAAGTTTTTGAAAAAAAATGACTCGTGTGCCACTAACGAGAAACGAAACTAAAATAACATTTAGCTTACGATTTACTTTTTCCTTTGACGGTTATGCCTGGACTATGAAGACATGTTTGCTGCAGAGCTAAAAATTAAAACGTAAACCAATAGCTATTACGTTACGCATGCATATTCGTAATTCGGTCGTTCGATCTTCACTTGACATATTCTATATCAGTAAGTTTCACACCTTTGCACCGATTTTCCCCAAAATATAAAGTTTCGTATGGGTTCGAATACCCTATATTTTAAGTTTCATGTCTGTAGACTAAAAGCTGATAGAGGAGTATCGTAAGCAATATTTTTTAAACAAATATCTATCTATATATAAAAGTGAAAGTGTCTGCCTGTCTGTGTGTGTGCCTGTGTGTCTGTATGTGTACATTTCCCTACGCAATAACAATTTTCAGTCTACAAACTCGAAATTAGATATATAGTATATGGAGATTTGGGAAAATCTTTGCAATCCATTTTCGACCAGAAATTTGGCTGTTAAGGGGTCAAAGTTCAACGATTTGACCTTTGAGAACTCTACCAAACTCCTCCGCCAACTTTGGGTATAAACAATTGAAATTTTAGATATAGGTTCCATGGATATGGATCAAATATTTTAATTTGATTTGAGACCAAAAAAAAAAAAAATATATTAAAGGGTTTAAATTGGGGTCAAGTTTTTCAAAAAAATTGGGGTCAAGTTTTTCAAAAAAATGACCTGCCAAATTACATTTGAAATTTTATATAAAGTGTATTCAGAGATAGGGCAAGCTTTTTAATCGGTTTGGGTAAAAAATTTGAGCTGCCAAGGGGTTAAAGTTCAAAAGATTTTACCTTTGTGGTGTCTAGCAAACTACTCAGCCAATTTTTGGTCTAAACATCTAAAAATTTATACAAAATGGGTAGTCAGGCATGCGGGAAACCTTTTAAACAGTTTTGGAGCGATGATTTGGCTGCCAAAAGGTCAAAGTTGAAAAAATTGACCTTTGCATAGTTTACTAAATTTCTCAAGTAATTTTGGGTCTAAACACTTTAAATTTTAGATGTAGGTAACTTGGACATGGGTAAAACTTTTTATTTTTATTTGAGACCAAAATAATAAATGCTAAGGGTCAAAATTGGAGTCAAAGTTAAAAAAAAAATTACCTCTGCGGTTTCTACGAAATTACTCAGACAAATTTTGGTCTAAACATTTGAAATCTTACATAAAGATAGGGAAAGTCATGAACAGTACATAGGGACTGAGCAAAGCTGGGCTGGACTGCTAATTTATATATAGAAAGAGGTTTGTGTTTACTATAAACTTTATACGTAAATATTACGCAAGTACACATCCTGTAGACTATCTGCATGGATATAATTACACGTAATAGTTAACTAAAGATGATCATCCCATAAGAAAACAGATTAGGGAATTAATTAAAATGAATGTTTATAAGAATATGCAAATGAGTTAGATCTTTTGCAGGTGAATATTTATTTAACAAAGTTGTATTTTCTTTTTAAAGTAATAGAAAAAAGGTTTTTTTTATATTAATATCAATAGACAAAAAAGCCCAAGTTTATAGGAGTATAGTTAGATAAGATAGATAGATAGATAGATAGATAGATAGATAGATAGATAGATAGAAGCGAGGCCTTTTTGGAATATTTTAAAATCACATATTAGAAATTGTCGGAATGGTCTCGAAACAGTTGTAACGATCATGAAAAATACACAATATGATATTCTTATTTTGTTGTCTTGTTTATGAAAATTTTATATATATAATTTAGCTCTCATGCACAGATTATCATATAATGATTAGATTACTCTGACAGACGTCAAAAAACATATAAACATAAATGTTTAAATTTCAAAAGTATATCTCGTGGTTAACGGTAGCCGAATAGATTAGGTCCTTGCCAATGAAGCCAGAGATGCCTTCTGTTGCCGGGTTCGGATCTATCGACTGGTGTTAATCGTGATACTCCGCACCGATGATTCCCGAAAGGATGAAATACTAGTGTCTGTTGGTATTTAATAATTATAATAATAAATAATTATATATATATATATATAAATATATATATACATGTATATATACATATATATGTTTATATATGTACGCATATATATATATATATATATATATATATATATATATATATATATATATATATATACTAGGTAATTATATGCACAACTATATCCATACATATATATAGCTAAGTATATGTATATATATCTAATCATCCACATACAGTACTGTTTCGCTGTTTCACAACTCATCAGTGCGACTAGACACATATATCTATGTGTGTGTGTGTGTGTGTGTGTGTGTGTGTGTGTGTGTGTGTGTGTGTGTAATTTCAAGTATCTACATGAAATGTTGTAAGGAGATTCAATATTTTATGTGTCAATTGTTAATATTTACTTAAATAATACTCAGTACGTAAGTAAAGCTAAGTAATAAGTTACGAAAATATATGGCAATTAAGCTACACAGAATCTTCGCCGTATCACCCCGTAGTCTAAGGATCCGCTGTGGGGGATCAAACGAGGAATATTCTATGTAGCTTAATTGCCATATATTTTTATAACTTTGTGTGTATATATATATTTTTTTCATAACTTTGTATATATATATATATGTATATATATATATATATATATATATATATATATATATATATATATATATATATATATATACTAGCATTTCGGCCGGCGTTGGCCGGGTGTTTGGATGTGTATGTTGAGCAAAAAAAAAAAAAGTGGTAGTAGGAAGGCAGGCTCGAACCCGTACCGCAAAGGAGGAAAAGAACGGGGTAAAACCTAACGTTTATGCTGTTACAACCACCTCCAAACCGGAAGCGACATTTTTTTTTTAATTAAGGCTAGACAATCTAAAGGAGAGGATAACTTTAAAAAATATCGGCGAAAAAAGTGACCTTCCCCCTGTAGAAAAGTGCCGAGTTGAAGGGGAAGATATTAATGTTTTTAGCCAATTTTTCGATATTTGTCGTATGAAAGGTCGAACTTAAAAACGGTACTAATCTTGGTAAAATCCGTCGACTCTATTGAAATTTTAAGGTAGACGTGCAAACAGACATACATACATACATTTATATATTGGTAACTAAACATTTTCGACCCAAACTGATGAAAAAGCTTGCCCTATCATTGAATCACTTTTATGTCAAATTTCAAATATTTAGACCAGAAATTGTCTGAGTAATTTGGAAGAGACCGCAGAAGTCATTTTTTTTAACTTTGGCCCCTATTATGACCCCCTTAAAAATTTATTGTTTTGGGCTCAAATCAAGTTATTAAGTTAGATCCATGTCCAAGGAACCTATATCTAAAATTTCAAGTGTGTAGACCCAAAATTGTCGGAGGAGTTTGGTAGAGTTCTCAAAGGTCAAATAGTTGAACTTTGACTCCTTAATCGCTAAATTTCTGGCCAAAACCGATCACATCGATTTTCCCAATCTCAGTACTCTGTATATCAAATTTCGAGTCTGTAGACTAAAAATTGACAGAGTTATTGCGTAGGGAAATGTACACACACACACACACACACACGTTCACTTATATATATATATGTATATATATATTTGTATGTATATATATATATATATATATATATATATATATATATATATATATATATATATATATATATATTTTTTTTTTTTTTTTTTTTTTTTTTTCAAATAAAACAAACTGCTGGATTGTGCGTCCTACGCGTGCTAATTATTTTATTTAAAGATTATACATTACAGCGTCTGATGAGTGTATCCGAGCTTCATCGAACTAATTATGTCGTGCCTGGGATAGTATGTGTGTGCATATGTTTATAGATTTGTATGTACATAATTTACTCTTAAAGTAATTAATCTATCATTATTAATTTTTGGAATCGAATTGATCGGAACATGGGGCCAAATGTATTCTTTATTTATATTAGTTTTTTTTTTTTTTAATTTTCTTCCTTTGAAGATTGTAATGCTAGGTATGGGGCAGCCAAACTAGCTGCCAACATTGCCCCGTTTTTTATTGAAACCAACCGAGAGCTCTTTTTAGTGTCCTCGCCGTTCCCTTAAGTGCAATTGCCTGGATCTCTTTTGCACTTGGTTCACCAAGAATATTAGTTAGGCAGGACTTCAGGTTCTCCTTCCTAAGCCCTGTGGCACCTATGATAACTGGTATAAGTATAGGGAGCAAAAAGGGGGTGGAAGCGGTTCTTGAAAATTTTAGTACATCTGATTTTGATAAAATTCTAACACTAAATATTTGATATCAATAAATAAATATTACCAAAATTTCAGTTTTGGGATGAAAGTGATTTTGAAGAGATTATAGGAGCCATTATATAAGCACACTATTCCATTTGGAAATTAAAATTTATAGGAAACGTGTGCCATAGTCATTAGACCGCAATTAATCAAGATTACCGAATTTCAATTTTTTAGGCCGCTTAAATATTATAGAGATTTTCTAGAATCAAAAATCATGTGATGAATTTTACTCAAAATTGGAGTAAGGATTCTAAACATAAGTTTTTTTTTTATTTCGATTTTCTTAAGGAAATATTAAAGTGTTTTCGTCAGGGAATTCGTTTTACCCATCCTGGGGCGGGTACACTTCTAGTGTGTCATAACTGACAAATGGGCAGTTTATCTTCGCAACAAGATTCGCTTCAAAGTAAGTAAGAGTAAATAAATTATTTTCAAGTAGATAGAAAGAGGTGACCGAGATGGCCGGGGAGGGTCGATAATTTCATCAGTCAACTGCCGTTGTTAGTGACTGACGCGCTTACGACTTAGACACCTGGTTGGTCGAATGGTAGATTTTCCTTTCTTTTCTTTTTCTAACTTCATAAATGTTGCAGTGGTCTGTTCGCTACTCGACAACATACGAAACTCTCAGCGGGGATTAAACATAAACACTTGTTCATTGAGGTATTGACAAGAGGAACCAGCTTCTTGTCATTTTTTTTTTTCTTTTCTAAAAATTTCTCAACGTAAGAATAATGTTACTTCCAAGTCGCATTTTAAAATATGTCCAACGCGATTACAGTTACTGTCGATGGTGCTGTGAGCTATGATAAGACCACTGATATCTTAAAGGGAATGCGCTGTCAGTCAGTCAGGAAGGATTTATGCGCATGTGTGTGTGTGTTTTACCTCATTTCTATGCGTATGTGTGTGTGTGTGTGTGTGTGTTTTACCCCATTTCTTGAAACATGTATGTTAATATGTTCGGTTTAAAGTACGGCCTATAAGATTGACCAAAATAATTACTATTATAACTTGTTCGTCATTTATTACTACGATATATATATATATATATATATATATATATATATATATATATATATATATATGTATGTGTGTGTGTGTGTGTGTGTGTGTGTGTGTGTGTGTGTGTGTGTGTGTGTGTGTGTGTGTGCTCGTTACCTAAGGGAAGGAATCATTCCAGTTTCGTGGAGACGTGAATCATTTCATTATCACTTTTAAATTGGTGTTTCGTAACTTTTTAAAAAAAAATTTTTGAAGATGCTATTTCATAAAAGACAAAAATGCGAAACGCCAATACATTAATATATTTTTAATAAACTAAATTTCGAAAGTTTAATCGTTTTACTTAAATATTTGAACTTCATTTCTAAATTTAAGTAATACATAGTAATGTAATTTTGGCGTAAAAATAGTAATTAAATTTGGTTTTGGTGGCAAAGTACTTTTTTTTGTATATGAATAAAATATTTTTCGTTGCAAAGTAAATCTTTGTACATTTTGCTCTCCGAACATAAAACAAACTGACTACATTTTGTCGCAACTTTTTTCTTAATAAAACAAATGAAAAAAAAAAATTATATAAAAATTATATAAAAAGTATATAACATTACAACATGAACTAAAAACAGGAATTATATTTTTTAAAATGTGATTTTAACTTCAAACATGGATTTTTAAAAGATGCTGAGAAAAAGTGTTCGTCTTTCGTCATTTCGTATACAATGAATGAACAGGCGCCGAATAAAAGTACTTAAAGCAACATTGGGTATTGTATGTGATAAACGTCACAAGCATCATTAAATATCTCTCTCTCTCTCTCTCTCTCTCTCTCTCTCTCTCTCTCTCTCTCTCTCTCTCACACACTCACTCACTCTCACACACACAGACATACTCTCTCTCCTTCTTTTTAATATATATATATATATATATATATATATATATATATATACACACACACACACACACACACACACACGGACAAGTCACCACTGACCGCTAAGCGAGTGTTTTTTTTTGCGGTTTTCTTTCGTTTCGACTTGAAAACTTTTAAAATCGTTCTCAAGATGTTTGAAAGGAACAAAGTGTCGCCGATGCCGGCGTCTTCCGCTGAGAGTTTACCTGAAATCGAGGCGGACACAGGTCTGATACAACGTTACATGCAACAAAGTGCTTTGCGAAAATGGACCCCACACCTGAAAGATAGGATAAGGTAAGATTCTTTGATAATCAGAACATGTACCGCTTGAGATAACAATCCTCAGTAACTACAGTAAATACGGTTCAAATTATATAAAGATTGGTTATTCATTGTACAAAAAAAGCAATATTTAAAGTTTGGAATACAGACCATGCTGAAATAACGTTTTTATTTAGAAATCCATTCTTAACATTGGGGGATTTTTTTTTTTAACTATTCTGGATTTTCACCTTATTACCTAATAAACAAAAGATACCGCAAAAATTGAATTTTTTAAAAGTCGATCTAAAAAATAGCACAGTCTGTAAACTGCATAAGCACCTGAAGTAAAAAAAAAATAGTTTGATTTTAATTTAATCTTTGCCACCTTCTAACAAGTTACGAAAGTATCCAGCAAAAAAGGCCGATGCGAAGACTGCTAGACGATAAATTCAAACGCAACGTCACCCGTTCCTTGTGTTAATGATTTACTAATTAGAAAACCATTCTTAACATGGGATTTTCACGTTGAGATGGCGTGTTGAAAGTTATTTTCGATTTTTTTTTTCAAAAAATTCTTCATATAATGAATTTCACTCTTTCATTGAAATTTGTTCTCGTCTGACTGCTGATTCGATAATCGCTTCGGCATTTTCTGATTGTCCATGTAACTTGTCGAAGATGCCGATGCTAAATTGCCGCAGATTTGATTTTCCAATTATTTTATGTGTTGGCTCTAGTTTGATGTTATACAAACTGGTAATTATTAACTAATGTAATATTAAAGTGATTCTACAGATATTGAACCGAACCAAACCGAGTTTTGTCAAACTAAATCTAAGTATTAGTTTAGAGTTACTATTTATAATCCCTCCCGTCAGACAGAGTTAGACACCAGGGTCGTTTTTGAACGTGGAGAAAGGGAACAAAAATAAAAATTGTCTCAGTCGTGAAGGATTTCTATTCTACTGACACAAGTCTTAGTTAAGAGTTAGGTTAGGATTAGTTTATTCTTAGGTTAGGATAGACCCACGTAAGGTGCTACTTTTATAGAACTAAGCTTTCGATGATAAAAGTCAAATAACTTTATTATATAGATTAATTTACGTTTTACGTATTGAAAATGTATTTTTTATTCTTTGTTTTATCGGTGATGGCCAATTTCTTCTTCTGCCAAAAATAGTTTCGTAAGTTGAAAAAAGATACACCTGAAAAAGGTCAGAGGTTGCATCGGCCGAAACCTTGTGAGAATATTTTCCAATATTATAACAGTTGTCCGAATAATCCAAATAGTCATTCAAACACGGTAGTGGCAGTTTTAGTCATTTAGAACTGCTTTAAAGCGTTACAGAGCTCACTTATTTTTCAACCAAATTTCAAATTAGATTTTATAGATCACCTTCTTAGCTTTATTGTGAAAAAAAATGTTCAATTTTCGTTCAGTAAAACAAGCTATGATGAATTTTCCGGTGTTCAAAATCGTAAATAAACGTAAGGAGGTGAGCGACGGCTTTTATGACTGGTTTCTATAGAAACCACATCGCTTCAGCGACTACTGTTGCTACCAATTCAATTATGTCGCTAAAAGAGAAGTAACAAGTAAAACGGAGAGAATGGAAGCATGAAAAAGAGATAATTGGGGGATTTTATTGAAAGCAGACGAGTGCAGTACATTGTTATTACATATGTGTTTATGGGGCAAAAAAATAAGACAAATTTATCAAAGAACAAGTGAATTTACTGGAAGTTTGGAAAAATCACGGATTACAATAGAAAAATGCGAGCATGAAAAGTAATATTGTTAAGCTTAAACATGGAAAAGTAAAGGACTAGTTGTTAAAACTTGAAAAGAAAGACAAAATATTCTAGTAAAACATATAATAAATTTATAACTAATTGCAGCATTAAGAATTTGTTTTTAATTCCTTGTATAATCAATCCTTAATGCTGCAATATTTTAAGTTATAAATTTATTATATTATTTACTAGAATATGTTGTCTCTTTCTTTTCCAGTTTTAAAAACTAATTTTTTACTTTTCCATGTTTAAGCTTAACCATATTACTTTTCATGTTCGCATTTTTCTATTGTAATACTAAAATAGTTTTATTCAATATTTTATAGCAGTTACCTAAAATTAGCCATCATCAATAAAATTTAGTTAAATTTTATAAGCACAATTTTATAATATCTAAACTAAAACTACAATTTAAAAGGACAATATTCAGTGTGTTTAACCTCAGATTCCCACATTCATCTATCTACCCAAACATGAGTGCATATATAAAATAAACGTAAATAAAAATTTACAACTTGTTTGTTTTCGCTAAAATTTTAAATATTATTTTCCATGCGATAACAAATCTGAGTGACATAAAATCAGAATCGTATTTACTGTAGTTACCGAGAACTGTTACCTCGTGTTTCTGCTTTTAACACCGATTTTGAAAAGAATAGTTATAAATAAAAATGCATTCTGCTGGATTTAAATTAAGAACCCGCTCGAAACGTGTTATTATAATTATTCATTTTTCATTGTATTATATTTTTATAATCGAAAATTTTAAACGCATTTGTTATTCTATTAATAGATCTAATATTTTTCGGGTGTAATTGTAAATCATGTTACAGTGACTGAATGGCTGAGCGATTCGAACGAACACTAAAAAGCAAGTGCATCTAATTGCTGCCCTCTTTTTTCGCTTCCTTTTGATTCTATTTTCTTTTTACTTCTAAAAGCAAATTAGTTTTTAACAAGAATGTGTTAACGTAAAGTATGTTCGACTAATGAAAATCGTTTCACACCCGAAAATTAACAAGTCTCTGCCAAATTAATAAGATGACGCAAACATAGAACCGTCTACAAAACGAGGAAGGAAACAGCCAAAAACTAGAGCTGTCCGTTCCAAAGTACCCACTGTTACCCGCACTCTGCCTTTGCCTGAATTATACAAATAAGGAAGGAATCTTCAATGATTCAAAAGCCTCCAGCAGCTGGCACACATCTATACATGCACTAGCAAGAACAAGGTAAACCAGCACACATACACAATGCCACGCTGCCAAATACTTATCCATTTTTATTACTGACATACGCGTATTATTCATACTCTAAACATTTTGACTTCTGGCTATTTATTCATCTTTCTTCACCAAACAGGAGTTAGTACAAATTAACACTTACTGAATATACCTTTTTATAATCTTACAAAATTTTATTTAAAAATATTTTGTTATAAAATTTGATATTTCTTCGATTTTCAATCACAAAACTGTGTTTATGTTTTACTTAGCATTTGTTAACTGGTGAACTTTTCTATTCTCTTAATGTTTAATTTATTTTCATTTTATTTTACGTGCACATCTGCATGTATGCTTTCATTCCCCCCCCCTATAATATACCTATTATAAACATTATACATTAAATGGTGGCAATACCTTAAGACGCTACCGCCGTATGAAATAGCATTACCAAGGCAAAAGGACCAGGCTACATACTTTTCTAGTTAAACGAAGCAAACGTCAATGAATCTGAATAAAGTTAAAAATCCGAGTCCTGTATATCTTAATTATAATCAGGAAAATCCTATGCATTGACCTAACAGGTTTGCACACAATGTTCTATGTTCATAACAGTTTACGTTTAAAATTGAAATAAAAATACAAAAAGAACAATTAATGTCTTTTTAGGGATCCGGTGATTTATAGTCGTGTGATAAGAAGTTCCGACTACGAACGGAGAATGCAGGATCAAAGTTTGATGTTTCTACACAACACAAACTAAACTGACCTTTGGCGAACTAAGTCTAAAACTTAAGTTAGAGTAAAAACACTTTGGTTAAATAATTTCTTCATAATAAAAAAACTGCTAACAATATATCCAGTTTGTTTAATGTAGTTGATTAACGTTCGCCAGTATCAGAAGTTTTCGGTGAAACTCAAACTTTATGAAATTTTCTTGGATATCTATTTCAAAAATATACCAGAGTTAAAATGATTCATGAAAGAAATGTAAGTTTAATTTATAATTTATGAATATGTGTTTCTTTTGTTAAAAATAAATGTAATGGACTTACATGCAAAGAAACGTATACGACACTAAAATATACTATTTTTTTTTTTTTTATTAAAAAAAAAATTTTTTTAGATAAGGATTGATAATTTATATTTCTTGGATGTTACTCTCACAGCATTATCACTTCCAACCTTCTTCGAGTATTCCTAGTCAAACTCTGGAATCTTTCTGCCGAACTCCTCTAGCCAAAACTACTATCAATAATTCCCTACACTCTTTAACCTAAATGTAGATTCCACGAACAAAGCTTCACGCCTGTGGAACTCTCCCCCGATTTCCTGAACCGTCTCCCTAAGTAATCCAATTTACAAAATTCCCACTATTTATGTTTACTACGCTATAATCACATTGACTAATGTATACCCATTAACGATTATCCTCGAGTGGCCTTCGGGCCTTGATAATGGTGGTTCGTGTGAACTTTTTTTTAAAAAACTCGGGAATCTGCTTGGAATTTTGAACGAAACCATTTACTTGATTCGCAGGGGTGGCAGAGCATTTAAGGGGTAGCATGCTCTCGTTTCGTGAGCCATGACGAAGAATTCAGTTGCAACTTAAAGCATCGCAATTATATTCTTCATATTGCATATCAAATATAATTGATGATTAGTAACTGAATTTCACCTTGTACTTTATCCGTTGCGCTACACGTCCTTTCAAACAATTCTAGTGTGAATTTTGGGAACCTTGAACCTATTCTTGTTTTTAGATGTGCAATCTTATTACTTATTACTAGAGATCGTTGCTTATTACTACACACGCACACATGCACACACGCACACACACGCACACACACACACGCACACACACACATATATATATATATATATATATATATATATATATATATATATATAAGAGCAAATAGTTAATAAAACATGTTAAAAATACTTTGAAAAAGAGTTAAAAACATATTTAATTTGAAAAGAAAACACTAAATAAGTGGATAATCCTTAATCTGCGGAGTTTTGAAGAAATACTTTCCTTCTCATCAGAGGGTAGGAATTAGAAAAATGAGGGATCGGATTTTGCATGCAAAAGTATTTGATGAAACTGCAAGTAAGTCAAAGATCTTACTTGATAACAAAAAGTGAAGTAGAGGGAATAGGGTGAAGAAAACGGTGATTTCACGTGAATGGATAGTCTGGTGAAAGGTAAAGTATTCAATGACGGTAAAATCCAAAATTGTAAATCCAAGAAAGTTAGTTAAATTTCCATTCGCACAAGTAAAATCCAAGGAAATCGCGTAATTGGAAGATGGTCCAAAAGGCCGAAATCCGTGGAATAATTCACAAATAGGTACAAGGAAAAATGGGAAAGAATTCCAATAATATTAATAAAAGAAAAATAAGAATGCGTTAGACAAAGTGTAATTAAGAAAAGTGAGTGAAGAAGAGGGGGAAAAGGTTGAATGGTGATTGAATTAAATATAAAATAGAAAAGCAAATGTCAAAATGACCCAGACGAGATGACGTTAAAAGGCGCCAAAAATATAGGGCAAAAAAAAAGAGGTCAACTGAAATGTACAGGTTATTACTTAAGGAAATATCAGCAGGAGTTATTAAAAGACACTAGATGAAAAAAAATTAAGGGGAGAGGATGGCCGGTATCTGCAAATTCCGGATAAAGCAAGTATGTAAGTAAATACATATAGTAAAATATTAGTAACATATACATACAGGATATGAATGTGTAGGTAGATTGATATATTTGATAGATAGGAATATTTAAACACTAAAACGGAAATTGCAGATAAAAAACAAAAACCGGCCAAACAAGACAATTAAAATAAAGGATTATTAAGTTATAAAGTATTAAGAAAGTATGTAGAAAATACGATAATGTTAAAGAAAAAGTATATATCTGAAAGATTAAAGTAATAGCTATGTAATTTCAAAATTGCCATAATTAAATTTGGACTTATGTTTATGGAAAGAGATCAGTTCCTTTTTAGAATTTATTATATTGTTACTTTGAGGGAAGTAATTATAGTTATAGTTTCGGTTGTGCAGAGGCGACATGATTTAGAGCCTGGAGTATTTAATATTAATTTGCTGATTTGTATTAGGGAAATAGTTTGAATTTTGTTCATTGTGTTCAACAAAGGGTGGGATAATGATTGTACGACGATTGTTTTGGAGGGGATAATGGGTGTTGTTAGTGTTAGGATGGCTGTTGGGAGAAATATTATTATTCTCATTATTATTATTATTATTATTATTATTATTATTATTATTATTATTATTGCTAGTTGTATGATTGTAGATGGAGGAGCTGCTCGAGTGGTATATTGGATTAGTATATTAAAAAATATTAAATATTGGTGTCTGTTATGGGAGGATTGCGTGGGAGCTCAGTAATTGTGCATAAATATATAACATCTTTATGGATGCAATCATTATTGAGTGGGCAATATGTTTGCTATTACAGTTACATTTAGTTTTGGGTTTAATTGGGAAAGGGATTTTTTGGGCTGATTTAATTTTTTGTCATTAGATGTTAAGATTCTTTGTGCTAAATTAGGCATTGTTTAATAAGAAATCCTTATTGAGTTTTTATTGAAAATAGAACTATATCTGTATGGGTATTTGAAAGAGTTTTGTACAATGTTGAAGAATTCCTTAGGTATATTAGTTTTGACATTTACAATAAATGGAGGATTAAACCAAATATTTTTCTTTCTCCTGATATGACTGGGTGGGTTTATATATATATATATATATATATATATATATATATATATATATATATATGAGACGATGAACGTTCTTTATGGAATTAAAAAAAAGCGGTCAACTGTTGCACAAATGCAACATTTTGACTTGCTGTCGTTGAATGATTTCCGCCTATTTACTATGTATGCCCGTTGACGTGACATTTATATTCTTGTGTTAATTGCCGGTGGCCATGAGTTAGAGTGCTAGCCTACAAAGTCAAGAATGACTCTGTGATTGGATTCGAGTTTCCCGATCAGCTGTAATTATCACCTCCTACACTGATTATTGCGTAAGCATGAAATACTAGTGTATATAAGTATAAAAATAATTAATATATTTTTTCAATATTATAATTATATATATTGTATAAATTTTTTTATTCATTCAAGTATTATTGGTTAAATATATACATACCTTTTTCAGCTGTGATAGTTTTTGAACTTTAGCGTTATCAGGCCACTATTCTCAACTGGCTTCAAATGCAAAGGTATGTTATTATTATTTCAATGTTTATTGCGAGGGAAAGTAGGTTAGAAAAGGAAAAAATCCTGTGCTATTCTTGCAAAATATTCAATTCATTTATTCATGGTAAGCCAAACCAAAACGTAGAAAATACAAATTTATTACCTAGTGATACATTCTACAAGACTTGACTTTAGGTATGTTGAGAACTGAGACTTCAACCAGCTATTTAAGAACAATTCATGCATACATGTAACTATTCACTCAATATATGTACAGAGTGGAACGATAAATTATCGCCATAGAAAAGACTACATGATTCCATTTCCGTTTGATGAAAGCCGGTTTTCTTTTGTTGTTGTTGTTGTTGTTGTTGTTGTTGTTGTTGTTGTTGTTGTTGTTGCAGCAGACGATCTACTAGTTACAGTTGAGTACAAATCCCAAGAGCAATAGAAGCCTGCTATCATGTCTGAAAGTGACACAATGTTCAACGGGCGAGACTGGAGCTGTGCCGCTGAACAACTTCTGCTTTCTACCTTTTTAAGTTATGAAAACAGGACCGTTGCCAGCACCCTCAAAATGTAAATCTGAACGGTTCAACGCTTGAGGGCACAACTCAACCCATCGGACGACCCTTTCCGGCCATGGTTATGGTTTTTGGTGTAGTTTCAAATGATGGCACCATCATGCAACCTCACATTTTTAAAGTCGGCATGAAGGTCAACATCAAAGTGTACCTAGATGTGCTAAAGAGTGCGGTGATCCCCTGGTGCAATCCGATGGCCACTGGCAGATCCTGGGCGTGGCAACAGGACTCCGCTCCGGCACACAAGTCCAAAAAGACTCACCCTTGACTTCAGAAGAAGTGCTACGACTTTGTACTCTTCTCTCACTGCCCCCCCTCTTCTCTCGACCTGAACCCGCTAGACTTCTTCGTTTGGTCATACGTCGAGCGAGGACATCACCAACATGACCTCTCACAACACCAAAACCAGCCTGATCGCCGCCATCCGCCGAATATTCCCCGAACTCCCATCGGCGCTTGTGAAAAAGGCATGCTCCCAGTTTCGAAACCGTATCGAGACGGTGATTGAGACTGAAAGCGGCTACATTGAATAGATGTCAGCTCTATTACATAATCAAGTTATCTGAATTGATTTTTTCAATAAAAGTTTTAAAATAAAGCGCTTTCTTTAGGGCGAGAATTTTATCGTTCCACCCTGTACGTATTCAATTTATTTTTATTATGTATTACCTATATTCGTTTATACACACTTCCATATATATATATATATATATATATATATATATATATATATATATATATATATATATATAAATTACAATAAGTTTACCAAGGTAATCAAAATGGTAAACCTAAAATATATTATAAATATTAAAGAGTTAATATTTACAAGTAAAATAAACTCAGCCAGATGTAAAAGCTCAATAAACCCGAAAAGGAAATAGAGCTTATAATATGAACAAATGATTAATAAAACATGTTAAAAGACATCTTGAAAAAGAGTTAAAAACATAAAAATTCGACCGTTTTGGATTTACCATTTTTGGATTTTTACCCTTCACCGGACTATCCATTCATGTGAAATCTTTTTATCATTTTTCTTTTGCCTCCTGTTCCCTTTACCTCACCCTTTTCCCTTTTTTTAACCAAGTAAGATCTGTGACTTACTTGTAGTTTCATTAAATACTTTTATATGCAAAATTCGATCCTGCATTTTGCTAATTCCTGCCCTCTGATGAGGAGAGTATTTCTTCGAAACTCCGCGGATTAAGGACTATCCACTTATCTTGTGCTTCCTTTTTTAAAATTAAATATGTTTTTAACTCTTTTTCAAGATGTCTTTTAACATGTTTTATTAATCATTTGTTCATATATATATATATATATATATATATATATATATATATATATATATATATATATTACTTTTAAAATCTAAGCCCTTAGCATGAATTCTATCAATTTAAAAACAAACATGAATATTTCGTAATGCAGAAATTCATGATAAAATAAACAAAATAGACAAAATAAAAATTTAATTAAATTTAGGAATAAACGCACAAACTAAAAATTAACTGAATTATTTATTTTTTTTTTTTACAAAGGAGTCACCACTTATCAAGGCTCAGATGCCATTCGAGGATAAGTGTTAATGAGTGTCAATGGAAAAATATCGGAATAATCGTTATTAGTGAAAATTTAGTAAATGTGATTACTTTAGTGGAACGGCTCATCAAGAACTTGTTCACGTTGGACTTGAAAACAACCATATTTGTAGTCAGTTGGAAAGCAGGAAAACTGAGAAAATCCACAGGCGTACAGTTCTAAGAAAAAAACTTTGTTCATGGAATATACGTTTAGATTAAGGCACAGATAAATAGTGGGAGAAAATATTGATAGTGATATCAGCTAGCCGAGTGTTTTTCGTGAAAGTCAGGCAAGGGGTACCATAGATTGGAACTCAGACGAGCACTTTCCATGAAAATAAAGATGAAGCGAAGACAGGCTTGCAACATCTTTTCTGTGGGAGAGATTTGCAGGGAAAACGGCACCCTCTCACTAGGCTGCGAAGTCTGTTTTGAACTCTATCAAGGCAGGATAGGTGCTCCAACAGCTCCTGCCTAGATGTGACAACAGTACTCCGTCCTTTGACGTATCGAACGTATATTAATCTATATATTATAATTAATGGCTCATATATTGTATTAAATTCTATACTAGGTCTGTTAGTAGGTGGAGTCACCCAGCACATGGGCTGCTTCTTGTAAGTAGGAAACTAGTCTGACTATTTCCCCAGTGTCTTCGTTTTTATCTTCATCGTACGACATATCATCCACCAAGTACACAAGATATTTCAATTGCTCTTTCTTTATTTTGCGTGCATCCGCGCTAACATTACTTACATGTGTGCCAGCAACACTTTCATCTACATGACCTGAAAGTGCACCAATTCTCTCAGTATTAATGGACGTTCGAACTACCTGGACATATGCATGTAATTCATTACCAAGTGATTGATTAGATATTTTCTCAATATATGTAGATTGCAGTGATGTTCTTCTCTGGAGGAATCATTCATACGAGTGGATGTGCCGCCAGAAATTATCTGTATCTAATCATCCTCATCAATACTTGAAACACCTTTTTTATGTCATTTTACACGCAATATCGATTATTTGCATCGATCATTGGCTGTTATTTCTTCGACCAACTTGATTTTCCTCGTCAGTCACCCACCCACCTCACTCTTATTCCTATCTATGAACATCAACTATAATTACAAAAGACGTGTAAACTTATTACAGCTATGAGAAAACACGAGTTTACTGCATGTCATGATACGACGATTTTACTGCATGTCATGGTACGACGCTCAATCAATATAAAGTTATATTTATCATCTGTGTTCTCATGTTGATGTCGACACTTGCGCATTAAAATGTTGGCATGTTTCGCTGCACAATCGCTGTCCGAGTCGGCGGATTCTACCGGAGCATCCAATACGACTTTTCTTTAATGAGAATTTCCCATTCTTCTACAGACAACGCCCGTAGGTTCTCGCGCAGTCGTCTTTGTGACAGAGCCCGGCATTTGTTTTCTAATTTTTTGTAAGAGACGGGGACAGTCATTTCGACTACCACATAATATGGCTGCCTGCGCACATATAATTTCTTTCTATTTTAACGGGTTTTTAATCTTTTTAAATCACCAATCTTAAACTCTACGTCTCTTGTTTGGCTAAGAGACTCATTCAGCTTCATTTGCTTTCCTAATATTATTCCTATCTAAAGTGAATGTGCTATGTATTTCTGTTAGGACATGTTTGTGAGACCTGAAATTTTGTATACAGCTTTGTTATAATAAAGTAGTGAACACAAAGTATTATGGTATTCGTTCGATGTGCAGTTGAGGATTAATAGGAAATAGTCACCACAATTTCATATTTACTTCAAATGTTTCGTCGAAAACTACTGGGTGGATCTGGCTGACATTTTTGTAATGTTTTTTACTATAAGGTGCAACGAACTAAGTAGCATGGTATCCATTCAATGCACAGTTAGTTATTAATAGGTATTAACATTTAATCATAAAATGAGCACAACTTTAACGGTATTGAACCATCAATTTGGTATAAAGTATAGATTTTCAGTAAACGGGCTATAACTTTAGTCTGTTTAACTAGTGTATGTTAATGTTCTCTGGTTCATTATCAGTTAAAAGTTGAAGTCGTGCTACAAATCCGGGGCAACTTTCGGTCATCAACAGCTGTTTCGTTTCCGCTTTCTTGTTAAAAACAGCAAAAGCCTTCGACCAACCTCTATACGTGAATATACAATGAATACCCTTTAGGTAAGGCCCAGATACATCGAAATAAAATATAGCGAGACGAAGATTTACTTGACAACAGTTTTGCACAGACATCGCATTTACGTCTAACATAATGTACCTATTTACTATGCCTCCCCACGGGACAGAGTTAGACACCAGGGTCGTTTTTTAACGTGGAGAAAAGGTACAAAAATAAAAATTGTCTCAGTCGTGAAGGATTTCTCCTCCGCCGAAAGAGAACAACATAATGTATGCTGCAATTAATGATCTTCCAAATCACATCCTTACATCATTCGTAGACATTTATGCTGACGACACTACCATCTATGGTAGCACATCAAAGACCGTTCTCTCTGACTCCCTCTCCTCTGATCTTGGGCACGTTGTACAATGGGGAAAGAGGTGGCTGGTTACTTTTAATGCATCTTAAACCAAGCTTCTATCTTTACATCATCAACACTCTGATGGCCATCTGGCATCAATCGAAATGAATGGCTCTAGTCTTGAGGAGGCTTCATGTTTTGACAAGCTTTTAGGCTTGACCTTTACTCTCGATCTGAAATGGAACACTTACATCAAATCCATTGTCAAGGTCGCTGGAAAAATGGTTGGATCATTCTACTGCTCTAGTAGATATCTCACTCCTAATGCAATTCTCTACCTATATAAAAGCCAGATACGGCCACGATGGAGTACTGTTGCCACATCTGGGCAGGAGCTGCTAGAAGCAGCTTATCCTGTTTTGACAGAATTCACAATGGACTTTGTAGCTTAGTGGGGGTGCCTTTTTCTCCTACTTGCAATCTCTTTCCCACAGAAGAAACATTGCGAGCATGTCTCTGTTTTATCAGGATTTTCATTGCAAGTGCTCGTCTGAGCTTCAATCCATGGTACCCCCTCGCCAAACCTTCACAAGAAACACTCGTCTAGCTGAAACCACAATCAATAATTTCCCACACTCTTTATCTGTTCCTAACCCTAAATGTACATTCCATGAACAAAGTTTCTTTCTTAGAACTGCTCGCCTGTGGAACTCTCTTCTGTTTGCCTGCTTTCCAGCTGGCGACAATCTGATTGTCTTCAAGTCCCACGTACACAAGTTCTTGATGAACCGTCCCCCTAAGTAATCTAATCTACAAAATTCCCACTACTTATGGTTACTACGCTTATAATCATATGGACTAATGTATACCCATTAACCCTTATTCTCGAGTGGCCTCCGGGCCTTTATAAATAGTGATCCTGTGTAAAAAAAATTGTAACCAGCCGTACTTAAAGTTCTTGTTTTTATTTGCTTTATTTGTATGAGTTAATTGAGTAAACGTTCTAGGGGGTTATGGTCTGTGTTAATGGTCAAAGTTCAACTAAACAAACAGTGGTTTAGTCTGTGAAGGGTGTAATGATAGCATACATTTCTTTTTCTATAATTGGTCACCTTATCTGTGTGTCACTTATAAGATAAAGAGTAAATTGTTTTTAGCCATACCCTGATCATAAACTAAGTGTGACAAACATGCGCCAATCAAATGATCGGAGGCGTTAGTATCGTACTTTGGAGTAATTGCTCCAAGTCCTGGGTAATTGCGCCAACTAGCTAAAAGTGCTCTTTTTGGCAACCACGCATATAAAGAGTACTTTTTTAGTTGGCTCAATTACCCCAGGATTTGGCGCAATTACCCTAAAGTACGGTATATAATTTTTATTTGGATCTAGAATAGCCAGTATTAACAGTATGAAGCATTATTAACGCGAACTGAATTTTTAGTTTATCGAAAACAGCCTTCATCCCATTTGAAAAGCGCATATTTCTCCGTTAACTTAATTAGGGGCTCAGCAGTATCAAGAAAATTTCTAATAAATCGCCGATGATACGAGGTCATTCCGATGAATGTTCTTATCTGCTTCACTGTAGATTGAATCGAAACTGATCTTTAAGTCTTGACTTTTTATTAAAATCTGATTTGCTTCTCACTAACTTTGAAACCCAAGTATTAATTTTTTTAACGAATCAGATTGCGAAGGTTTCAAGCCGAGATTATGCTTCCGCAAATTGCCCAAAGCGTTATCTATATTCTCCAAGTGATCCTCCATTGATTTGAGTATATAAACATGTCATCCAAATATGCAGCGCGAACTATTCTTGGCTGTGTGACACAATTGCAATATATTATTGGAACACATCAGGAGAGTCTGTGAGTCCAAACGGCATTATATTAAAATGAAACAATCCCCATTTGCAAGTAAATGCACTTCTTCTATTTATCTTCTTTATGAAGTTTAGCCTACCGATAAATAGGTTTCAGATCTAACTTAAAAAGTACTTTGCTGACTTGAGCAGAACCACTATATCATCAATAACTGATAGCGCTCGAGCGTATTTCTTTGTGTCTTTGTTAAGTGCTCTAAAATCAACACAGTCTCTGTCTCTATAAACAATAGATGTCGTTTTCCTGTTGAGAAATTAATGATCGACATAGACTGGTGTTCGTCATAATGTATTTTTATCTATACCATCTAATCTACCATCTTGTTGTCTTCGGGTTGGGTATTCGGCTTTCTGCGTGTGCAAGGATCATGTCTTTGCCATCCGCAGACGATCCGATAATTGAATCCTTGTAATTTTAATAACATATCTTCTAGACGTAGTGACTAGTGGCTTTTGGTCAGAATGCTTGCATATAAGTCACGTAACGTTTTATTCCACGCACAATTGCTAATATTTCTTGTTCAATATTGCTGTGTATGTATTGACCGTCAACCAACATTTTATTAAACCAATTGAAAAATAGAAATTACGGCACTAACCTTAAACGGTTTTAACCGACTTCTTCCGAAGAAGGAAATTCCATAGGAGTATGAAATTCACAAAAAGTCCCCCAATCGAATGTACATTCCCGTTATGGAAGATGACGACGTTAGGTTTTTGCAACTCTTGTAGGGAAGTGTCGACGTCCTTCTACATGCAGCGCCTGGAATTCCCAAATTGGTCACCCATCTGGTACTGCTCAAGCTCAATGTTGCTTAACTTATTAAACCAATACAACGAGTTTACCTTCCTGTATCAGTGTTACCTTTATAAGCTCATGCAAAGAGGGGGGATAGTTTATGACAAAATAGTATACGGACGGAGGCATCTTTATTCGAAGTTGTATGACTTTTTAAAATTATTAACAATAATTCAGATTTGAAACGCAGTGGGTTAGAGAAATTGAAAAACTAGTTATCCCAAATCAAAAGTTTATTTTGATTTATATTTTAAAAACTTTAACGTGGTCGCATGGTATTTTCAACGCATAAACAATGATAGCAAACTTATTTAGTAGCACAATTAACTACTGAATTATGACTGTTCAAAGTTTGTTGGAAATAATAAAATTTGCTGTATTGTGTGCGTTTGGACTAAAAGACATTCCTCACAGTATATAACTTAAATTCAGACTTCAAACAAGTGAAAAATCCTCACAAATGTAATATTCTGTGGTAAATGACAGTAATATTTATTATTTGCAGATTTATTTTTGCCCAAAGCTGCTGACGATTATGCCCAGACCATATTTACAAACACGATATTAATGTTATGAAGGAAGTATGACAAATTTTCTAATTATCGTCTTTTATATGGCTAAGCAGTTATAAAAACAACTTTTTATATGTGTTTGGTATATACGAATTCTATATTACTTTTTATATATGACCGCTTATGGTAAACGGATAGACACAATGGCGCCGGCTCTTTTTCGGTCGTCCATGTGTCGTGTAAATATAGCTGTGTGTGTGTGTCTCTCGTGTAAAGACTTGTGTCATATGAAGAAATTACAATTTCTTATCCAAAATAATATAATTAACCAAAAATAATAATTAATAAATAATATATAATAAAAATATTTATTAATATAATTAAATATTATAATAATATAATAATACTTGAAATATTATATAATAAAATGACATATAAAATATAATATAAAAATAAATAATAAATAATATATAAATTAAAATAATATATAAGATAGCATAAAAAAGATCAATGAAAATATCCTTTTAAGCGTTTCTGGAGACGTTTAAAATATAACTGAAAAAAGTATTCTTTTTTTCGTTGGTTCCAGAAGGTTCCGCAAACTAAGTGTTCTTAATTATTGAATTTTGGAACATTCTCCAGCAATTACTATAAATAGAAAGGTATGCGTTTATAAAACCAGTTATTGTTTCAGACACCAAATTTAAAGGGACGCGAAGTTAGGGCGACCTTCTTGCTACGATCAATAACTCCGGCCAAATAACGAGAAATGATTGAAACTTGTGCGTAAATAAGCACACTGAACGTCATGCCTAATAAACTATTCTTCAAACAAACTGCAACAGACATTATGGATTATTCTGAATCTTAATATTTTCCAAAGAAAATATATTTTTAATGTTATATAAATATTTTTATCTTACGGTATATTGCTAGAACAAAAATCTTTATTATCTCCCTTAGATCATTATGGTTACTGTATAATAGTTTTTGTTACATTTTCTTTTGTTTACAATAAATTAATTTTATTTTTAACTCTATTCTCTGTTTCTTTTTACTCTTTTTTATTTATATATATGTTGCAGTGAATACCTCCTAGACATCACAAGAAAGTAACAATTTGTTCGACTTTTCTTACTTTAAAAAGGTGTAGTGCAGTTTCTGAAGACCTTTCTCTTACCATTGTCATTATGAAGTGTTGTTGAGTAAGGAATAATAAAGTTTAGATGAGCAGTGATTTTGACACTTCTTTAGTAGCGAATACTAGCGCGTCCCGTGGCCTGGTGTTGCCTGAAAATTGACGAACCCAAGATTATTATTAATTTCAAATCTTTTAGATTGACATTTAAATCACGTAAATACCTTCGATTTTGTTCACTATATATATATATATATATATATATATATATATATATATATATATATATATATATATATGATTTATAATTAATTAGGGGGATACCCGTTTCAGAAAGGACATTAGCATTAGTTTTTAAGGTTATTGGTATTATGGGGGGGTAAGCTAATATAGCCATTTCAGGTATAATGGAATTACTCAGAGACTATAAATATAATTACATATAAACGTTGATGTAGCGATTTGTGACAGTTATGGCCACCTGAATAATGACGTGTACGTTCGTAGCATATTTTGGTTAATATACTTTTCCTTAATTATACCATTGTGATTGTTTTTAGTGTTATTGGCCTGCAAAACTATAACAATAAAGCAATTTTGCTGACAACCCCCTCTAAATAAAAAAAAGTGTAGAAAAGAAATGAAGAATGTGCCCCATTACTAACCCTGTTGTTTAAAATACGTATTTTATAATTCATAATAAGTTCTATACTTTAAGGTTTTAGGAAACATATAATATCATTGTCGCTCATGTGCACGCACCAATCATTCTAAAATGTATTATTAAACATAACTCAAAATTTAATGTTAAGTAATTCTTTTCTGTTAATTTTTGATACCTAACTTATTTTAAAGGGGTTTTTTGGGGGGGTAGGTGTGAGTTTCAGTTGGCGCAATCCCTGAATGGTAAAGAGTAAAAGAAATAATGTGCCCGTGTTATTCACCATTTTGTCGAGAATACATATTCCAAAATTCCCAGTATTCGGTTCATTAGTTAAAAGGTTTATCCTATACAACCATATATATATATATATATATATATATATATATATATATATATATATATATATATATATATATATATATATATATATATACATTTATGGCAATTAAGCGACACAGAAGCGTCTGCGTTTCTTATCCGAAGAGAATCGTAAGTCTAAAATATATTTTCATACCTTACTACCTAGCTCTACTCATATATTGGGCACTTTTGAAGTAAATACTTCTTATAATATATGTATATACACGAATAATTTATCTAATATAAGAGAGAGAGAGAGAGAGAGAGAGAGAGACAGACAGACAGACAGACAGAGAGACAGAGAGACAGAGACAGAGACAGAGACAGAGAGACAGTGGAATGCTGGACTTGCAGAAATCGTTTCGTCCTTCGCATGTGAAGTGAAATGCTTAAATTAGCTTGTTGTTGCAAGTTGCGCATGTGCAGTTAAAACTGATACTATTCCCCCTCCCCCCACAGAGATTCGAAGTTTACAAACTGGCGGGGAAAATGGAATTCCGTCTGACGTGGAAACGATGTGTTTCATTAACGTCTATTTGGACAATCCGCCCGGGATCGTCTTAGTGCAGTTTTCACCTGTGTTTTCATAGAATTTTGGAGAAACGTTTTTCTTTCTCGCCTAACCGATTAGCCAGTTGAGTAGGTGTTAGGTTCGTGTCCGCGCATTGTCACTGAGTAACAATAGGACTGATGACATCAATTTGTACATTTCTGAGCCTGTTTCGCTAGTACTTTAACGGAATGTGTTCTAACGAACTCGTAATACCTGTGCCTCATCGACGTAAAAATTCCCGACAAGTAGCAAAATCCCACCCCTTCACTGTAGAAGTTCCAGAAGCCAGAAAGCCTTTTACACTAGACTTTGTAATTCCCTCCAGCTTTCCTGCTTCCCTTATTATAATGTTGCGATTTAAATGCAATGCATACATCTCGCTTCTCATCTCCCTACATAGACATGGTCCTAAATAGTAACCTCCTTTATGTTCAAGTGATAATATCCATTGTTTAAGTGAATAAGAGTAAAATAATAAATATATACAGGGTGACGTATAAGTCATTTGGTGACGCATAAGTCACTCTTCCATTTTAAAATATCTTCTTTTTTTTTTTTTAAACAAGTGTACTTAATTAATTCTTTATTTTTTACTGTTTAAAGACTGGAATGTTATTTTGATTTATGTATGAAAAATAATGTAGAGTCAGTGGCCTCAATTTTATTTTTTTTTAATGTAAATAGTGACTTATGTGCCACACTAGTAACAAACTCACCCGAAAACATAGGCTACGTGGCGAGGGTAATAGTAATATTGGTTGTGACTTTAGGAATCACAGGTATGTCTAATGTTTTTCAAAAAGCGAATCGTTCATTGTGCGTTCATTTTCTACTTAATATTTGCCTCGCTCTTCTTTCCGTGGCGTCCAATTTCGACATCCTGTAATTGTAAGTGCCATTCAACGAACAAAATATCTAACCCTTGACCTAGCACAATATTTGACCCTTGAACTCACACAATAGTCCACCCTCTTTTGAATCAGAAATATCATTTTCGTACGTCTGTTACGCTTGTGTTTGGAGCAGCGTGTTCGTCAATAATTCACAGTTAATTTTAAATATTACTAGACTACCAGTGACCCGTTGAGTCAGTATGTTTTATTAGCTATGGAATTGATGTATGAGCGTGGCACTTGTGACGTAAAGAAAATAGTTTTCTGTGACATAACAGAAACATTTTTATGAAAGTATATTCAAATGAAAAAAGAATATAGATAGATTTTTTATGAGTCGTTCTGTTTATAATTGTTTATTTTTTTTTAAAAACTTACAGCCATTGAATTATAAGTGGTTTGCCATACTTATAGGTAAATGTACACTGAACAGATACCATAATAAAGTTAAATTCAACTTTTGATATATCGCTTAATTTAAGCGCGAAAAAAAAGCAATTGGGGCACTGAAAACGTAAACAGTAAAACAATACCTTTTATTGTCGCGTTGATTATTTATTTATAACGAAAATAAAAAAAATATTTTCGGGGTTATTTATTTATGTTGTTAGTGTAAAAGAAAATGTATGAATGTTTTTTTTTAAGAAAGGTGTATTAAAAATGGAGAATAAATTTTAAAAAATGAAGGCAGTGGGTAAATCGCCGTTGTAAAATGCTCTTATGGTTGTCAATGGGTTAAAGTAGATTTATTTCTAAGAAAATTGCGTTAAAATAACTTAAACGTAACACGGAAATGAACGATGCAAAAAGAAATACAGAAAGTATTAACAATTGTTTATTTGGATAATTTAAACACGAAAAAAAAAACAATTGGGACGGTGAAAACGTACACAGTAAAACAATACGTTTTATTGTCGCGTTGATTATTTATTTATGTACGAATGCGCGACCGGAAGTCGTAAACCAGATGTTGGGTTACAACACTCGTTACAAGGTCATTTGAGTTTTATAATTATATAGATTTTCGTCGATCTGTTAAGTCTGAAATATCATTTTCTTCGTTCTATCACGTTGAAAATTAAAACACATTTTGTTTGTTGCTCATGCTCCGGTAGCATTTACGTTTAAGTGTGAAATAGAAATTTCTTCTTTTTTTTACATGGTATAAAATTAAGAGATGAAGTTTACATTATTTATTTATTTATTTATTACCGACTATTATCCTCATCTTTTAGCTGTTGTTTCATGACGTTTCAGCCAACTATTCGTCAGGTGGTAACCGCGGCGGGATAGGAACTCCGAATCTACTAAGTGCATCCTCAGTAATTACTGTCTTCCATAGTTGTTGCCGTCTCACCACGTTTTGGCCGGCTTTGGATAGGATTGAAACCGCTATCTTCAGACAATGCTCACCTATTGTTCCTGATATTCATAAACGACCTCCCTGATAATATTGTTTCGGAGATGGGTATATTTGCCGATGACACCACTCTCTATAACAGAAATGAGGGGAAAACAAATGAACACATATCCAAGAAAATGGCAGAAACACTAGAGGATGACCTCCAATCCGTAGTGGAATGGGGACAAAAATGGTTGGTCTCATTCAATGCTGCTAAGACTAAGCTTGTTTCCTTCAATAACTACAAGAAACCTTCTCTACCACCAATAGCAATGGCCAAGAACACATTGCCTGAAAGTACTTCTTTTAAACTCCTCGGCCTAACGTTTACAGGGAATATGAACTGGAATAGATACATTGAGAGCATTGCCAAGGCTGCTGCAAGGAAGGTTGGCTCCCTCTACCGTGCTAGAAAACTACTTACGCCTGCCAGTATCCTATACCTCTATAAGGCAACCATTCGCCCATGTATGGAGTACTGCTGTCACATCTGGGCTGGTGCATCTGCTGCTTGTCTCTCGCTCCTGGACAGGGTTCAAAAAAGAGTCGCAAACCTGATAGGTCCTGAACTGTCATCTGGGCTTCAACCTCTGTCCCATCGACGAGATGTTGCATCCCTCTGCCTGTTCTACAAATACTTTAATGGTGAATGCTCTGACGAACTGCAAACACTTGTACCTCCCCGACGTAACTACCCCCGACAAACCCGACAAGCTACTAAGTCTCATCCCTTTACAGTGGAGATCCCTAGGTGCAAGAAAGCCTTTTACTCCAATAGTTTCTTCCCCAGAACTGCGGGTCTTTGGAACTCCCTTCCGGGATTCTGCTTTCCCAACTGCAATGATATGCAGAAGTTCAAGTGTAATGTTAACAAACATCTTTCTACTCTTCTCCCTTCATAATGACCCCGCTAATTAATTCCCTAATAGTAGCCCCCTGCTTCAAAGTGGCACTGTGCCTTGTTTGGGGTGAAATTTGAATAAAAAAAAAAAAAAAAAACCTGGAACCGTAGAGATTCAACGTTTCTATCCACTGCGCCATGGGCCCCGAAGGCAGTAATTGCTGAGGATGCAGTTAGGAGATTCGAAGTTCCTATCCCGTCGCGGTTACATCCTGACGAAGGCCAGAGAATTAGTTCGCCGAAACGTCGTGAAACAACAACTAAAAGTTGGGGATAATAGTCCGCAATAAATAAATGATTAAATAATACAAATTACTCATCTCAATAATGAATTTCAATTATTATTTTTTTACTTATGTTCACCCCTTACAAAACATATCGCCACTTGGACGTAAGGGGCTACTATTTGGGGCCCTGTCTAGGAAAGATTAACAAGATATTTGTTTATGTTACATTTAAACTTCTGCATACCAGCCAGGGAAGCAGACAGCAGGAAGGGAATTCCAAAGTCTAGCTGTTCGAGGAAAGGAACTATTAGAATAGAAAGCTTTCTGGCATTTAGGGACATCAACATTGAAGAGAGAAGATTTGCTTTTGCGAGGTGGTGAACTAGTGCTGGATTAATTAAGGTCTCAAAGATTTTAGCGAAGAGTTGGGAGAGACTAATGGGGCGATAATTGAAAGGGCCCGTTCTTTCACCAGAACTCTTGTACACTGGTACCACAAAGACCATCTTCCAGCTATTAGGGAAGCAAGATTCAGTAAGGCATTTATTGTGGAGCTTGGAAAGATGGGGGCTAGCTCGGCTGAACATTTTTTATAATTAGTATAGTAGGGATGAGATCAGGCCCAAGTTTTTTATGATATCGCGGACATGAGAAGGAGTGATTTTTACATCATCTAATGTGGCTTCAGCTCGCATAGGGAAATTTGGGAGGGAATTGTTTGTTGGCTCTAAGGTGGAGTTGGAGGCGAATCGCCGGGCAAGCACTTCCGCTTTCTCCATTGCCGTGCATGCAACCTTCTGGTTGTTGCTCAAGGAGGAATTACTGATTGTCCTTTATTCACTACACTATTATAGATTTTCAAGAAATCACAAATTCCTATCTTTTGCAATTCTATGCATTCCCAGATTATTTCAGCATGCTTTCTTTTGACTGTCATTATTTCTCTCTTACAATGATTTCTGGCATCTACAAATTTTTGCCTATTTATATTTGACTTGTGACGTATAAAGCAGCGGAATGCGTGATGTCTTTGTGCAATGGTAACTGTACAATCTGCAGTGAACCATGGGGGTGAGTGGGATTTGCTATAATACTTCCGTGTGGACACATTTGCTTCAATGCCCGCTTTGCACCATTTAGTTGTCTCATTACCACACTTTTCAGCAGGAAGAGAGAAGATATCTGTCCATGTGGCATCTCGGTTGTGTTCTCTAATGGCTTCCCAGTCAGCCCTGTTGTAGTAGCTTGTTGTTTTGAGCAATGGTTCCTCGCCTTGCGGTTGGGATTTAAATGTGATATCAACTAATACCACTATGTGGTTTGCGTTTCCAAGTGGACTGTGAGCATTAGTCACACAATCCTCAGGTACTGTGGAAATAGGTCTAGAAGTAAAGCCTGCTGAGGTTCACAACCTGGTAGGCGGGTTGGGAACATTACTGTCTGTGTGAGGGAATCAGCTATAGAGAAGCTATAAGTAGAGTGTCTAGCTGCATTTGTGTAACCTGAGAAGCCAAGCCAATTTTTATGGTGGACATTAAAGTCAACAAACATGCATTTGGGCGTAACTGTCTAAGGAGAGTGCTGCATCTATACTATCAGAGACATGATAGATTAGGGTACTATTCTGACTTGAGGGAGAACGGTAGAGAAAATATAAGTAACTAACGCAGTGATGAAATATTAGTCGAAAGCACATAAAAGCCTGGTCAGCCGACGTTTTTGCTTAATGTCAGTTTGGAGGAAGAGCGTTCAGCTAAATGGGCCGGTTTTGACGCCAAGTATACACACAGTGGTCCATTAGCCGAGTCCTGTCTAGAAAGTTGTTGTCTCGTGAAAGACCAGCAGAGATAGCAGCAGGGTCCCTTTCTATGCGCGACATGGCACTACAACTATCCTGATATTATATAACTGATGATAGGGCAGCCGCTCTAAGCGCTACCAAAGAGTTAGGGCCTCGGTACTTTCAGTCAGAAACAGCAGCCAGACAAACTGTCAATCAAGTAACCTCAACCTCTCAAACAAGACCGATCTAAACAAGTCGGGTGTGCACAAGTGGCATGCAAGCAAACCTAATTTGCCCAGTTTCTGATAGAAAGATAGAAATTTAAAATAGGCAATAGGGGAACGGCATTCAATGTCCTAGTCAGGAAACAAGGCCAAGGTATTGTACCTGCGCCTGGCTAATAGACAAAGAAGGAGTGTGAAAGCCGGCGATAGGCAGAGCGTATCTACTCCTTAAGAAAGATAGGTTTGCAAACCTGGAATTTGTTCGAATCACCAGCTCTAGGAAAGTTATCGTCCATGACTGAGAAGGTCTCCATCCTCCAGTTTTATTATCAGAGTTTTCTTTCTCTTAGATGAATGATCTGACATTATCTACAGGTCCATCACACCGAGAGGGGTAACTATGCGCCTGGTTTCTACACCAGGTATTTCTACGCCCCCACATGGATGAAGATATTGAGTATCTTCGATTAAGGTTTTTCTCTATTCTACATAAATAAGCGGAGGATTGGTGATAGATACCCCTTCTAAAATTTACAAGAAATTTTATCTTTCAAATACTGTGAGAAAACCTATCTGCTCTAGCAACTAATTTGTATTATCTAGTTTAGCCGAGTTACAACACAAACCTTTGTGTTAACCAAAAAATTAGTGTAGCAGCATTTACTGGAAATATAGACCAGAAAAACAACTGTTGGAAATAAGACCTACACCATCTACTGTGACTATGCAATCCTTACAGCTGTCTACATACTTAGAAAACGCAGCTATTAAACCTGACATATTGAATAGACACATCTGATTTGAGACGTAAAATGGAAACTTACTTTATAGCCGATTCAAGGAAAATTCCTAATTTACAATGGAGAATATCATTTCCATTGCCATTACGTAGACATTAGAGATTTCGGTTACATCGACAATAATATTTTATAATCTTTCTTATGTATAAACTTAAGCCTGTCTTATTTTCAAAGTTAGACCTAAACAGCTTCCGTCTTAAAATATGAATATTCTATTCCATATGAGCATTTCCTTTTCTTTTGCGTTTGCTCTTAAGAAAATAATGTTTCGTTATACATGTTCTTTCAAAAACACGACGAAGAAAGTTTTTAGGTTTGACATACGTTCCGTTTATGATCTCATGAAAGAAAAAAGAAAGGTCAGCTTACAACATTGACAAAAGATTTTCATTGTTCTATCTATTTTATATATCAAATAGATAAATACCACAATGTTTGTTTCCGTGACATAAGCGGCCGATCATTAATTCATCGTAAATATACGGCATAGCTTTACAGAATGAAAGTAAAGTTTATATAATCTTTTGGGCAAAATTTACATTTTCACTTTTATATTGCGTTGTGTCTACGTTGATGAATACACGATATTTTTAGCCCTTCGCGTACAATCTTACTTGTCTTTTCGCTGCTATATGAAAATAAATAATGGCATAGAGCTGGTGGATATTGCTTTCGTAGACGAAGCCATCCTATTCAGTACAACGCTGGCTATTTCGTTTATTTTTTTAATTTCTCTTTGTATTTATTTAAACGCAAATTATACTTTATTTCGTCTTGGAAATATTACTCCCGTCAATTTCGACGTATTAGCTTCTACAACCAAGTTCCTCTAAAATCCACACAGATGATTTGTTTATAGTGGTGAAGGCTTTGTGTAGAATCAATCACACTTCTTGGTATCACTGCTAACCTTTGTCGGTGCAAATGACTGCCACATGATAGAGTATACAGTAGACCGCGGGTTTTACATCAGAGTTTCCTTCTCCTTGCATGTCTTAACGAAAACTGGTGGTGTATCTCTCCCAGTAAATTAATGCGCCACTAGATACCAACCTGGAAATTTCTACGATTCGATACTATATATATATATATATATATATATATACATACTAGCAAAAGTACCCGTAGTTGACTAGGTTCAAAAACAGCCTATAGAAAATGGACTCTGAAGTATGAAGGTATGATAGGTTATGAAAAGGAAGGGTTGTAAAGAGATAGCTTCGAATTTGGGGGTATCAAAACCAAAGCAAAATATGATCAAAGTAAAAATAAAATAGATAAACCCCATAATTTATTATACCACACCTGTTCACACTAAAACACTTATCACAATATTCTGTGGATCTATATTAAAAAAAATCTTGTTAAACTTTGTGACATATTTCCATTCTATGGAGGTCAGGTGCGAACGAACACCCCATAATTTTATTATACCATATTTCTTCAAACTGAAACATAATTATCAAAGTATACTTACGCAGATAGATATGAAAAGTCTTTATTAAAGTTTGTGCCTATTTCCATTATATGGAGGCCAGGCGCGAACGCAGACCTCACAATTTTATTATATTATCCCTATTTAAGTTAAAACATACTTATCAAAGTATTCTTATGTACATCTATCTAAAAAACACTTGCAAACTTTTTTTTTAATTTTTTAATTTTTTATTTCATACTTTGTGGACCAGGCGCGAACGCAGACCCCACAATATTAATGAACCACCGTTCTGCCAGATCAAACATACCCATTCCTGTGTCTCGATATATCTTCAACAATTATATGTAATCAGTTTTTTAAAATAGTCAACCATATAGGAGCCTATTCGTGACCAGAGAGAGGGAGAGAGAGACACACACACATACACTCACAGACATTCAGCTTTATATTATATTATATTATATATTTATATATATATATATATATATATATATATATAAAGTTACGTAAGAGATAACACACACTTCCTTAGTTCCCTACCACAACAGCATGGATATAATCATCAACAACAACTTCTTCGAATTTAATAATATACATCTGCATCCAAATACTAGGTACAAAAATGGGTACAAAAATGGCACCAACATACACCACCCTTACACTCGTCTTGCTCGAAGAGACCCTTTATGAAATGGTAGAGCAGAAATACGGATACAATATCAAAATACTCATCATAAAATATTGGAAAAGATAGCTGGACGACTGCTTTATCCTCTAGAAAACTACATGGGGAGATATCAGAGAGCTCCACACTATACTACAAAATCTACACCCCAAAATAAACTTCACCCTAGAAAAAAGTCCCACAAAACTTCCTTTTCTAGACATTCTAGTAACAATTAAAAACAACATAATTACAAACATCTACCACGGACCTACAGACACCCAACAATACCTCCACTTCAAATGCCACCATCCCAAAAACTGTCTAAAATCCATACCCTACTCCCTGGTATGCAGAATCTGCACCATAGTCAAAAACACCTCTGTTTGACTCGACTAAATGAACTGCAAATAACCCTGCGGAACAGAGGATATCCACCACTAATAATACGTAAAGTTATCGAACTGGCAGAAAAAATTCCAGTAGACCAACTAAGAAGCCCTAAAAAACACAACAAAGAACAAATTCTAGCATACGCCTGTACACACAACACAAACAACCCAGAACTATATACAGAGATGGCAAAAAAAAACCTCATCATTCTCAATTAGAACGATAAACTAAGTAACTTACTTAAAACAACAAAAATAATAAAAACCAACCCAAAAACTTAAAACACATCTTCTAAACTCAATCAACACACTACAAAAGGGGTTATGAAATGCAACAAACACTGGTGTGGAGTTTGTAACATAATAATAAAAAGAAACGCATACACATTCAAAAACTCAACACAAACATTCAGAATAAAAAAGATCTAAATTGCACCTCCATAAATGTAGTGTATGCACTAAGATGCACAGCATGCGACAAATCTTACATAAGCGCCACCAAAAACCTCAGCAATAGAGTGGCTTTACATTAGAGCAACATTAAAATTGCAGATAACAGACACCTCTGTTTCAAAACACGTACATGTATGTAGTGGAAATGGCTTCAAAATAATGCCAATCTTCCAAACAGACAATTACTTTTATCTACTTATACAGGAAAAAGATTTCCTAACAAGATTCACTCCAGAATTGAACAGTGCTTAATATCAACACACAAACCAATGAAATGCAAGACACACTTACACGCACGTACATATACATGTACACCCCTACATATGAATCAGAACCGACACATTAAAACACACACACACGCATACACCTACATACAGGCACAAACCCCGCCATCTCAATATAACACATTGAACAACCTTACTTTACTACGAAACCAACAACACTAAGAAATACCTAGAATCACGGTGTAGTATCTGTTTCTATACTGCACCCACCCTCCTACCCTCAGTAGAGGAGAAATCCTCCATGACTGAGACAATTTTCATTCTTATTCTTGTGCCTATCCAGAGTTCCCCCTTTTGGGAAGCGAAATCTTTTCTACACTGAAAATGACCCTGGCCCTGGCCACGTAGGGAGATAAATAAATGAGAACACTAAAACATCCTTACGTCTATTTATAAATACGCCTCTTTATATAAACAAACATAATATTATGAATACCCCAACTGACTAAGACTGAAACAAAAATAGAAAGAAATTAAATCTAAAAATCTAAAAATCAAAATTGAATTAAAACGCTCCCACCAAATTAGGAATTCTCTTAAGGTTTACTAAAACTATAAGACGTAACACACATTCTATAAACCAATACAAGAAAACACACACACATGCGCGCGCGCAGATACTTGCACACTCTCCCCAAAACACGAATATACACACAACATCGCACTTATTTGACCAAGTACTAACGTGTCCTACACTTCCACTCAAGTAAGAAGAAAAAATTAAGAAAAAAAAGGAGAAAAATGAGAAACGTAAGGAAAGGGAGGGAAAAGCAAAAGTCAGCAATGACCATGGTCTGACCCCCAGTAAGCAAGAGTGGGGGGTGGGGAACACACATAAAGATCTTTAAAGAATCCTCTACAGATGTTTCCACCTTTTGGCAACGTGTCAGCAAAATGAACTGCGATAACGCTTTCATACATTTTAAATATATGTTAAATATATTACATTTTGAATACTTTCTGAAGCGGACGCTTCATAAAACGTCCGAAAAACGTTAAATACTATTTCAATGATTTTTAAAAAATATTACAATGATCAAAATAATTTTTAAAAAATAAACATAAAAGCGCGAAATAATAAAATAAGTTTAAAAAATACATAATAATTGTTAGTGACTTATTTATATTTATATACATATATATATTATATATATATTATATATATATCATATATATTATATATATATTTTATATATTTTATATATTTATCATATACATTATATATAATATATATATATATTTATATATATATATATATATATATATATATATACTAGCTGTACCCGGCCACGCGTTGTTGTGACTCAGTTTGTTAAAATGGAACACATTCCTCAAGAAAAATTGAATTTTGTTCGTTTATTTACTTTTATTATTTTTTGCAATTTTTTTATCAATAAAAGTTGTTGTTTCCTCCCCCACCCCCCCAAAAAATTCATTTTTTACCATAAAATATTAGGTGAAAGTTTTTTGGGGTTTTTTTTTCAGGAAAACTTGCACTTTTTTTAAAGAAATTTGGCAGTAAACGTTTCTTTTTGAAAACGGAATTTTTATTATAAAAAGAACAGATGAATGCTTTATATGAACATTGTAAATAGTTAGGTGAAAGTAGAGAAAAGTTTTTTGTTTTTTTTTCAAGAGACTGTACAAATTATTTTTTTTCAACAGATGGTAAGAAAAACAGGAAACCTTCTTCCATCATTAATTATGCAAAAAAAATAAATAAAGTGGAAAACTTTCTGTTATTAATGTTTGCTAAAAAATAAATACAGTAAACTTCGCTAAAGTGTTAGCATATGCTGCATCTTAAAAAGTTGGTTCATCCTGACAATTAAATAAAATAAACGTCTAAAAATAAGTAAAAATACGTAAAATCATGAATGACGGCTCTTGGGAGGGGCAAGTAAGTAGGAACAACACAATCATTTGTGTAAAATAATTAATATTCGAGAAATTGTAAACAATAACAAAAATACCTGATACCAAATGCAGTAAAATTCAAGTATCTTTTATACGTGCCGAAACTGTGTTTAAGTTATTTTTATTTCATTTCTTTTATTAAAAGTTGTCTTTCCAACAATTAACTGGTTGCATGTCGTTTAATCATTGGGGACTTCACACTTGGAAAATTGTATAAAAATCTATGACTATCACTAGCTCTAAATTTGTGAGTGCAACTCGAACTTAGGGTTAGTGGTAGATAAGTCATTTGTAAGGTGTGTCAGAAATTGTTGGTGAAAAATACTGAATAATTCCACCCCGTTTTCCAAGCTTGTAACACCTCGAAAAATCTAATTCAATCCCTAATGTTTTTTCAATTAAAGGAGCAAGGTTTTATTTTAAAAAAAAACAAAAAAACAACGTGTTTTTTTTTAAAGGTTTTAAACTTCGGACTTTACAGGAAAATTTCTAAAAAAAACACTACCTTTTTGTTTTAAATTTGAATATATTATTTATTGATATTTTCTCTTCAATTTGTGATACACAATACTTTGGTGAGTAAATCAATTATTTACTTTTAAATAGACATTTCATTGGTGAGTAAATCAATTATTTACTTTTAAATAGACATTTCAAAATGGGAGGCGTGAATTAATTCGGCCCCCTGTCTTTCCAAGCTTATAACTACTCGGAAAATATAATTCAAGCCCTAATTTTTTTTCAATTAAAGGAGCAAGGACCAAGGTTTCATTAAAAAAAAAAAAAACATGTTAAAAAAAGAGGTTTTAAACTTGGGACTTTACAGGTAAATTTCTTAAAAAGCACTACTTTTTGGTTTTAAATTTGAATATATTATTTATTGATCTTTTATCTTCAATTTGTGATATATAAAACTTTGGTGAGTAGATTAATTATTTACTTTTTAATAGACATTTGAAAATGAGGGGGGTTGAATTAAAAAAAACGTTTGTCTAAAATATTATATTCGGTTTATTGGAAAGAGCATAAAATTTCACATCAACCCTGAAAATATCGTAAAAATTGAATCAATAGAAAAAATTTTGATAGATTTTTTAAAGTTTAAAAATTGAAAATACTGAGCTTGTAAAATTCAATTAATTTCATTACTGTTTTTTAAAAAATAAAGAAATAATATTTCTATTACTTTTTATACAACTTTAATAGCGTATTTTGGAAGTATAATCCATAAACGAAATAAACAACCCACTTTTAAAAGAGAAATTACGAGTTTTTTTTTATATTTTATTCGCAGTTTCGTGTTAGGGATGTCAAAAATGCATACAAAAATTCTGATACAGCTAGTCATTTAAGCCTACTTACTCCTTAAGCGATTTTATTATTATTATTATTATTATTATTATTATTATTATTATTATTATTATTATTATTATTATTATTCAGTGTGTAAAATCCACTTTGGACAACATATTTGGAAATTAGAAAAAAAAACTTTGTTTTAGCATGTTAAAATTATTTAGGTTGGTAGATAATTAAATTCTACTGTGTTTGGTACGATTTTTTTTCTTTTTCCTGTTGTTTCTTGCTTTTTAGAATTTTTGACTAAGGTGGGTTGCTTAGATCGTATTTTTAACTAAACTACAGAGTTTGGAATGCCCCCCCCCCCCGCCTAAAATGTACTTGGAAAAATCGATTTAATAGCGAGATCTAAGAATGGTTAGCCGGAAAAAAAGGTGAAAAACAAAACAAATAAT